>NC_133369.1:17234517-17378038 GCF_049309525.1 Garra rufa | reverse complement strand
AATAACACTGTATGACAGATAGATCGCTTTTATTTCATTTTCCTTTTTTATTCAAAATACTCATACACTTGCTTACCATGTCATGAACTATCTGATATTCCGATTCACAAATATGTGTGAATTAGTGTGTTTCGTCGTTTCAAACCCTATATAAATGCTCTGGATCGTGATCTATAACGTGAGATGGGCGCCGCCATGTTTGTTTGCGCTGCCATTCAGAGAGTACTGTCAGCCGGATTTACAGCACATAAATTCATCCGTTCTGTTAAATTCAAATTCATCTGTTCTCCCAAAATACATGCAAGTAAGTGGCTGGTGAACCTAAAACCTAAAAAAAGCGTAGTTTGAATTTGGCTGTTGCGTGACGTCACTGTCGTCAAACCTTCTAAATCCCATATGTGGGACCGTACTCCCAGGGGCACAGAAATTAGAATCCCATATGTGGGACCGTACCGCTCAAAGGGTTAAAACAGCTGTTCCCAATGAATCAGGGTAATTAGGATGCTTTAGAACAGCTTGGACTATTTGGAATGGTAAAGAACTTTGGATTTTCCTATAGACTGTGACAGTTTGCAAAGGGTATGAATAATTTTGGACATGCCACTCACACAGCTGAGAAATATTTGTTTCCACAATGATGCCTTTTGTACATCGTCTTATTATCTTTTGGGAGAAGCCTGTGTCATTTCCAGTCTAAAAAAACCTTGCTGGTTGAATAAAAGTAACTTTAAGTCAGAATTTGCCATGGGTATGAATAACTTCGTGCTTGACTGTGTATATATTGGCTGTACAAGTAATTTCAACTACCTGTCAAATGTTTGGAATAACTAAAGACTTGTATGACTTAATATAACATAAATGATGTATCTTACTGAAGTATGTAGTAGAAAACCCATAAATACATTATATTAAAAAGTCCTAATCGTTTTTGACATATTTCGATGATGTAAAATGGTTGCACTCAGTGAGCTACTGGCACTACCTGTTGCTACTTTTTTACCACAACACAACCCAGAATACATAACTAAAATACTGACACGATGAGCACAGCTGCTGAAAGAGCTTATACGTGGTGGAAGCATAGGCTTAAACCAAATGCCGAACCATCGATTTTTTCACACAATATCAAGTGAAATCTATGCTGACAATCTCCTTCAGTGGCTGTGTGTCATGACAATTGTTGGCATGTTTACATTCTGCAAGAATTGCATCTAATTTCTCATCTCTGCCATTTGTAAGCTTATTCATTAGCTGTGATCTACTAAAAGCTTCAAAGGCATCAGGGCTTAAGTGGAGTCCTTAGCAAGTTTTCTTTGTCCACAGGCATCTTCCCATTCTTTTCTCCTCTTTTTGCTTGGAAAGCAGTGAAGACTTATATTGCTTCATTTGTTGCCCTTTGACTGAAAATTACAAGGAAAAGCCGAACAATGTGGCATGGGATCAGTAGTTTATTTTCTGACTTGTGTATTCTTGTGTCTTGTGTTGTGGTAAAAATAGCAATAGGTAGCACTGAGTGAAACCATTTCATGTCATCGAAATAATGCACCTCCCCCATAGTCTGAAATTATGTATAAAATAATGTGGATTAAAAAAAATAATATATTTATGTTATATTAAGCCATACAAGTGTTAATATCCTGGGTTCCATTTAACCTTTTTACTGTTTTTTAAAAGTAGTTTCTAAGGCTCTTCAAGACTGTACAATCGTGGCCAAAAGTTTTGAGAATTACACAAATATTAGTTTTCACAAAGTTTGCTGCTAAACTGCTTTTAGATCTTTGTTTCAGTTGTTTCTGTGATGTACTGAAATATAATTACAAGCACTTCATACGTTTCAAAGGCTTTTATCGACAATTACATGACATTTATGCAAAGAGTCAGTATTTGCAGTGTTGACCCTTCTTTTTCAGGACCTCTGCAATTCGACTGGGCATGCTCTCAATCAACTTCTGGGCCAAATCCTGACTGATAGCAACCCATTCTTTCATAATCACTTCTTGGAGTTTGTCAGAATTAGTGGGTTTTTGTTTGTCCACCCGCCTCTTGAGGATTGACAACAAGTTCTCAATGGGATTAAGATCTGGGGAGTTTCCAGACCATGGACCCAAAATTTCAACGCTTTGGTCCCCGAGCCACTTAGTTATCACTTTTGCCATATGGCACAGTGCTCCATCATGCTGAAAAATGCGTTGTTCTTCACCAAACTGTTGTTGGATTGTTGGAAGATTGTTATTCATGGCTGTGTTTTTGGGCAAAATTGTGAGTGAGCCCTCTCCCTTGGATGAGAAGCAACCCCACACATGAATGGTCTCAGGATGCTTTACTGTTGGCATGACACAGGACTGATGGTAGCGCTCACCTTTTCTTCTCCGGACAAGCCTTTTTCCAGATGCCCCAAACAATCGGAAAGAGGCTTCATCGGAGAATATGACTTTGCCCCAGTCCTCAGCATTCCATTCGCCATACTTTTTGCAGAAGATCAATCTGTCCCTGATGTTTTTTTTTTGGAGAGAAGTGGCTTCTTTGCTGCCCTTCTTGACACCAGGCCATCTTCCAAAAGTCTTGGCCTCACTGTGCGTGCAGATTCGCTCACACCTGCCTGCTGCCATTCCTGAGCAAGCTCTGCACTGGTGGCACTCCGATCCCGCAGCTGAATCCTCTTTAGGAGACGATCCTGGCGCTTGCTGGACTTTCTTGGATGCCCTGAAGCCTTCTTAACAAGAATTGAACCTCTTTCCTTGAAGTTCTTGATGATCCTATAAATTGTTGATTTAGGTGCAATCATAGTATCCACAATATCCTTGCCTGTGAAACCATTTTTATGCAACGCAATGATGGCTGCACGCGTTTCTTTGCAGGTCACCTTGGTTAACAATGGAAGAACAATGATTTCAAGCATCACCCTCCTTTTAACATGTCAATTCTGCCATTCTAACCCAATCAGCCTGACATAATGATCTCCAGTCTTGTGCTCGTCAACATTCTCACCTGAGTTAACAAGACGATTACTGAAATGATCTCAGCAGGTCCTTTAATTACAGCAATGAAATGCAGTGGAAAGTTTTTTTTTTTTTCCGGGATTAAGTTAATTTTCATGGCAAAGAAGGACTATGCAATTCATCTGATCACTCTTCATAACATTCTGGAGTATATGCAAATTGCTATTATAAAAACTTAAGCAGCAACTTTTCCAATTTCCAATATTTATGTAATTCTCAAAACTTTTGGTCACGACTGTATATTTATATATGTAATGTTATGATGCAGTGCTAAATTTTGCTGATGCAATATTGCTGTTTTAACTGTATTTTGAACAAATAAATACTTAATGAGCATAATACACTTTTTTTAATCTTAATTATTCCAATATAATAGTATAATGAACCATTAAAATGCTATAACAGCCTAATAAATACTTCAGTTTATACAACAGTTCTTTCTGGTCCTAGAATCTGATTGTCTAATAAGAGTGCTATATTGGAGTGATATCAGAACTCCAACAGCCATTTCAAGGTTTGTAATCATATCACTCTGCTTGCAGTACTTCTTACAGTGAGTGTCATGGCGGACACCCAAATCCAGTGTAATTTTATAAATATTACTGTTTTTGTGTCACTGTATGTAGTTTTAAGAGGATTTCAGGTAAGAATATACTTGTTTATACTTCAAATATGCAGTTTGTTAATAAAGATAATGTCTATTTGAAAATTTGCATCAAATTTGAAAATAAGAGCTCTGGATCATCAGCGGCTGTTCTGCACTCATGAACCAGATCTTCTAGAATTTACCTCTGGCTCTAATGTCTCTATAGTGGTTAAACATGAGATATAATTTGTTTTGAGTGAATCTAATGGGCAGTATTTGGTCTGATTAAATTATTATTATAAATTACCCTTAACAGATGATATTAAGGATATTAATGTTATGACAAAGATATCGCTTTCCTCAGCAGACATTCAAACTAATGTTTCATCGTGAATATGAAGAATGAATGCAACATATCAGATGCAGGTAAGCACAATCGCTTAGTCCATCTCTCTCTCATAAAACATAATACATTGAGCTTTTCATTCAGGAATACAATAAGCTTTCAATGAAGCAACTTAATGTTCCTTCATTACTAGTTCTATAGTGACGTTTTGGAATTAGTAACAGAGGTTTGGGCTCAGCTGTTAAACTGTCAAACTGAGATTTGAATCCATACTGGAAGAAAGTAGTTCTGCACAAAAGAGTGCCACACCTGTGGCCTCGTGCCTATGGCCAAATCACAGCAGTGCCAATATACAGCCTCACATCTACTTGTGTGATATTGCTAATTTATATCACGTTTCAATAGTGCTTCAGATGGCAATAGAGAATTGTTTTTTTTATTTATTTCAGGTCTGATGTGCTGTGAGCTCCTGCTATTATTTTGTCCACAAGATGCTTCAGATTGAAAACTTCAGTTTAACATTCAACCTTAGTTTAAAAAAAAAGTCAACATGCAGGCCTTTTTTATATACAGCTTAGAAGGTCAAAGAATACATTTTCCTTGCATTATAATTGACTGTTTGTATTCATGTGAAAGCATAGTTAACATTATTTCATGACAGTATGTACTAATTTTGTAAATAATGCTACATTGTTATTATTTGTTTTGTCGTTTATTAAAGTAGCATGTGGAATGTGTAGCATGGGCAGTGTGATGTAAAGCGCAGCAGAGGATAGAGTAGCTGCTGAATGCATCATTAGTCCACTGGAGACTAGTGACCTCATATTCTGGTATTGATCATATCCGCTCGCCGCTACACAAAGGCAGTCTGCCTTTTGATTACCTTTAGAAATGAAACGGTGCGGGAAATGCTGGCTCTAACCTGTTCCTGTTTTCAGACAGGAATGTTCATTTTAAAATCTTCTGTTACTGAAAGCGATAATTGGAAAGAATAACATCTCAGCGCATGCCCTCTGCCATGAAGTCATTACTCCATCTTAATGAGGCCATCCATGTCATTTGAGTCAAGCAAGACGGAGCGCCTCTCAGCACCGAGCTAAAATACACCCCCTCGCGCAATCATTAGACGGCTAAATGCCCGTAATGTTTACACTGATCTTCAGGCTGTGTGGACAACGAAAGCACTTTATCCTCTCTGCATTGATTCTGCCATGGATCCTAAATCTCCTCCAACTGTTAAATGGGCGAAAACTGCATTACATGATTCCCCCAAGTCTTTAGCGTTAACACATTTTCTTCCACCTTTTTTAGTGATTCATTTTACACGACTGGATAATGCTGGCACTTCCTTGTGGTCTACAGTCATTAGGGCTCAATCACAAATAATTGCTTACAAATTACAAGCGAATGGCCGCAAAATAGGTTCTCACACATGAGTTCAAATTATTCTAAATGAGTGCCTACTTTTAGTAATTACACACTCAAACATCGTCTTGTAAGGTTATTCACAATCTTTAAATTTAGTCATCACTTTTTACTTTATGTATGACAAATAAATCACACACACACACACACACACACACACACACACAATATATATATATATACAGTGCTTTGCGAAAGTATTCATACTACTTCATTTTTTTCACACTTTATTTTGCTGCCTTATGTTAAACTGCCTCAAATTATTTTTTCAACATCAGTCTACACATTATACATTATAAAGACAAAGCAAAAGCAGAATTGTCACAACTTTGTAAATTTATTACAAAATAAAAAAACTGAAATAAGTATGTTGCATAAATATTCATACCCTTACCTCAGGACTTAGCTGAAGCACCTTTACAGCATCTTTTTGGGTATGATTTGATAATTTGGCAATAATCTGCCATTCTTCTCCTTACCTGTTCACCTCTCAAGCTGTGTCAGATTGTATGGGGGCAGTGGCAGATTTTCAGGTTTCTCCAGTATATTTGATTGGGTTCAAGCTTAGGCTCTGGCTGGGCTACTCAAGGACATTCCCAGAGTTGTCTATAAGCCACTCTTGCTGTGTGCTTGGGGTCATTGTTCTGTTGAAGTTGAACCTTCTGCCCAGTCTGAGGTTCTCTACAGGTGAGGGTCCTTTAGGTGCTTTTTTTGCTAATTCCAAGTGGGTTTTCGTGTGTCTTCACTGATGATAGGATTGAGTCTTGCCACACTGCCATAATCGGCGGAGTGTTGCAGTCATGTTTGTCCTTCTGTAAGTTTCTCCCATCTGCATATATGACCATAAAGTTCAACTAGAATGACCATCAGGTTATTGGTGCACTCTAACCAAAGCCCTTCTCCATCGATTGCTCAGTTTGGCCAGGAGGCCAGCTATAGGAAAAGTCCTAGTTGTTTCAAACTTATTCCACTAAGGGTAATGGAGACTACATGCTTTTGTGAACCTTCAATGCAGCAGAATTCTCTTCTGAAGTCTTCCCCAGATGTGTTGCTTGATACAATCTTTGCTATAAGCTCTGCAGGCAGTTTTTTTTTTTACCTCAGGGCTTGGTTTTTGCTCTGATATGCATTCTCAGCTGTTAGACCTTTTATTAAGATGTGTGTTTTTCCAAATCATAGCCATTCAATTGAATTTGCCACAGGTTAACTCCACTTGAAGTATAGTAACATCTGCAAGCGATATGAGTGCTCTTGAGCTAAATTTCAAGTGTCCTAGATAAGGGTATAAATACTTATGCAATGGAATCATTTGCAGTTTTGGTTTTTAAAAATGTTTTTTGTTTTGCCATTATGATGTACGAAGTGTAGACTGATGTGAGAAAAAAAATAAAGCAGTTAAGGCAGCAACATAACAAAATGTGAACAAATATTAGGCAAGGCAAATACAAGGCAAGGCAAATACATATATGTGTCGTGGTACTGTTGTGTATGTGCATCGAACAGAGAAGAAAGTCGTTATTTTTGTTTTCTTTGTGCACAAAAAGGTATTTTTATTGCTTAATAACATCACGTTTGAACCACTAATATCACATGGACTTTTTAACAATGTCTTCACTACCTTTCTGGGGCTTGAACGTGTCAGTTGTGTTGCTGTCTAAGCTCTCGGATTTCATCAAAAATATCCTTATTTGTGTTCAAAAGATGAACAAAGGTCTTACTGGTTTGGAACGCCATGAGAGTGAGTAATTAATGACAGAATTTTCATTTTTGGGTGAACTATCTCTGCCAACTATCCTGGCTCGGTAATCGGTTAGCTCGTTCTTATCTCAAGTCTGTTGGTCTCTAAAACTTTTAAGACCTCCTAAACCTCTGCCAGTTTTTCATTATAGCCGTATACCCTGTGGATTAAGCACTGACCTCAGGCGCATTTAAGTGTTGAGAAGCTCAAGTTTTGTATCATGTTGAGCCAGAGGGACTCTCACAACGTGTGTGAGCTGCATTCCTCAACATACGTGGAGTCTCTTCAGGTTTCTTATTTCTTCTATGCTTGGGCGGATTAGCTCTGAAGAATAGATTGATTTCTGCTTTTGTGCTTTTCTCAGCGAGAAAATGAAAAGGTGGGACACGATAGAAACACAGCAACAACAAAGGGAAGGCCTAATCTAAAGCGAGAGGCAGGCAGAAAAGCCAGAGGAGAGGTGGCTGTCACCATGAAAGGTCCTGCGATTTAATAACTTTGGACAAAGAGCGCAATCTTTAATTATGCCACATGATAGGAGATGCAAGAGTCTTGATATTACCTCGCCAACCTCGATCCAAATCATTGTCTGACAGACCAAATGGAACATTTAGAAAGGAGGCTGTGAATGTGCAGATAGCCAAGGTTCCTCGGACAGAGGTAGGAACAGGGGAGGTAGCGGACTAAGAAGGCATTTCGAGAGGAAAATTGATGGAGACAAGAGAGGGAATTGATAGTTAGAAGACAGGAAGCAGCCAGCAAGGTGATTATGCCCATCTCGCCTGTATGATTTAGAGCCCTCTAACCATATAATACAACAGAGAGAATTCATCAGTGCACAGACATACGGCAAGAGCCAATTTACACTTTAAGTTTCAGTGATTTCCTCGAATGGATTTGCTGGGAAATATGGCTCCGCTGTGAATCCACTCTAACTCCTATATGGCTCTCATATGGCATTACGTACGGATTTTTTGTGAGTAAAAAGGAAGTGATGACACATGAACAAACACACAATACCGGTTCCATGGATACCAGTCTAATGTTTGTCAGCAGCACCGGTCCAATTGGCTAATCTGTGTAGGAGAACATGACAAAGGTGTAATTGCTCTTACCTTTTTACCTTTTCATTACCTCTCCAGGGAGTCTCTTTATGTGGCCATTTAGTCTCTTTTCCTGTGACTGAAAAGTCTGACTACAGTGTGTGTGTGTGTGTGTGTGTGTGTGTGTGTGTGTGTGTGTGTGTGTGTGTGTGTGTGTGTGTGTGTGTGTGTGTGTGTGTGTGTGTGTGTGTGTGTGTGTGTGTGTGTGTGCTTGTGTATGTGTTTATGAATTCAGTCCTGTCTACACATCAATGTCTGAATTTATTATTCACCAATTTATTTAATCTAAAAGTTGTACTTTTTACTCTAGTGATTATTTCTCAGTGTGGGCTTATTTTGGAAAGTTAGTTTCTCCATTGACACATAATAGATCTTAAACACTTAGCTACAAAAAAGTAATTAAATTCATTAAATTAACAGTTTTTGTCCTAGTAATTAAAAAATGAATTGAACATGCATTAATAGTGGTGTATGTCAGAGTTATAATTGTTTACTAAAACTAAATCTATATCTATTGAAAATTGTTCATTATAAAATAAGTTATTAAACATAATCGCTGTTTTTGTCCAATTAAAAAACAAAAAATGAATATGCATTAATAGCAGTGCATGTCAGAGTTATTATTGTTCACTAAAACTAAAGCTAAATCTATTAAAATTGTTGATTATAAAAGTTATTAAACATATTCACTGTTTTTGTCCAAGTAATAAATAAAAAATGTAATTTTTATTTAATGTGCATCAATAATTTTATTTAATGTGCATAATGTAATTTTATTTAATGTGCATCAATAGGTATGTCAGAGTTATTATTGTTTACTAAACTAAAGCTAAATCTATTAAAATTTGTTCATTATATAATAAAATCAAATAAAATGTTAACTTTGGAAACAAACTAATAAAATAAGTTTGAAGCAAAATTACTAAACTAAAATTGAAATACATATAAAGCTAAATACAAATATTTAAGGAAAAGTAAAAAAATATATATTAAATGACAAAAGCATGTAACAAAATTACTACAACATAAATTACTACAAATGACTACAACATAAACGTTAGTGCAAATTTTAATGCATATATGGGGTAAGTTGTCACAAAGAAATCAGATCTGAATCAGACTATTAGACACTTAAGCAGTTGCACCTGAATGCATATTTTCAAACACAAAATAATTCATGAAAAAGCAAAAATGTAGAAGTTTACATGAAAAGCACCATTGTTTTGAGCAACACATATTGTAATAAATATTGTAATAAATTGTATAAAACAGAATATAATCAAATTAAAAATACCTACAATTACAAATAACTTATTAAAATAATTAACTATAATTTTGATATTGTTATGAATTAATATTTGTTTCCATTCATTTAAAGGGACAGTTCACCCAAAAATTCTTGTAAAAAAAAATCAGGAAGAAATAACAAATAATTGTGTCTAATTAAAGGGATAGTTCACACAAAAATGATTCTGTTATTATTTAATCACTGTTATGTCGTTTTAAACCCGTAAGACCTTCATTCATCTACGGAACACAGATTAAGATATTTTGGATTAAATTGTTGAGCAAAGTTGTTATTTTCGTTTTCTTTGCAATTAATGACAGGATTTTCATTTTTGGGTGATCTATTCCTTTAATAGTTTTAGCTTTCTTCATCATAGTTAAATTCAAAGTGGTTTAAGAAGTGTACTAAATGCATCAGTACAAGTTGTAGCTTTGATACCACTTCAAAACATAGGTTTTTTTTTATTTTACAAACAGTGTAGGAAAGCCAACTCCTCATCAACATGAGTCAGCCTACTCTGACTGACCTCTGAACATCACTCCCACAATCCTTCAGTCATCCAAGCTTTCCCACCTCACATTACTCAAACCCCTGTGTAACCCATCGGGACGTTAATCCACAGAGACTGGATGTACAGTATAAAACGATAAAGGAGCCCAGAACCAGTTTATACTATACTGAACTGGTCACGGCTGGGGAAGATATTTTCTGAGCCTTGAAGATGAAAGCAATTCCTGTCCACCACAATTCTGATGCAAGAATGACGTTAAAATGAAATGACACAATTCTGTTTCAGACAGATTTCCAGATTATAGCTTCACAGAGAGATTTTTGATCAGTTTATTTTATTATGCTTTGCAGCGCTAAAGGCGAAGTGACAGCTAAGAATCTGCATTTCAGAATATTAAGCACTGGATAGACAAGCAGGCCTTTGTCTTCAGGATTGGGTGAAAGAAAGAGGGGGCGAGAGAACAACAGAAACCGGGTGGAAAGGAACAAACCGTTCTGTATAGAGCATATATTAAAGAAAGATATGAAGTGTGAGATAGAGCCTTCATTTCATGTGACACGCTTTAGTCTGTCAACAGCCCTCCCAGACTTGCAATGGACCTTGGAGGCCAGATGAATGTGATCAGAGCCTTGAATTCTGTGTGTCAAGCCATGCACTTTTCTAGAGAGGTCTGCTGTTAAGATGTGACTCATAGCCAACATTACCACAAGAAAGAGAATAGCAAAGCACTCTGGTAGGAATATGGTGAAAACCTTGGTTTGTAGGTGACACAATGAATGTTTTGAAGTAGCTTAATGTAGAGATGCTGCTTTACATAAGTGTGTTGTGATGATAAACAGCTTGAAAGGATTGTGCTACATCATTCAGCTTGCAAAAACATTGTTGTTGAGTATTGGCTTTGACAACACTGCCATCTTGTGGCAGATTCATGTGCTTTTACAGAGTGCTGTTTCTAATTAACCAAGTGCAGATAGCGCCATTAAGATGATGATAATGAAGATGAACAAGATGATAAGAAGGTTTGATGATGAATGAAATTATAATGTTGAACCATTAAACAGATAAGTATCATATGTAACCCCGGACCACAAAACCAGTCTTAAATAGCACGGGTATAGTAGCAATAGCCAAAAATACATTGTATGAGTCAGAAGTATCGATTTTTTACGGCAAAAATCATTAGGATATTAAAGATCATGTTCAATGAAGATTTTGTAAGTTTTCCTACTGTAAATATATAAAAACTTAATTTTTTGATCAGTAAGATGCATTGCTAAGAACTTCATTTGGACAACCTTTTTTTAGTATTTAGATTTATCTTAGATATATGTTAGATAGTATTTAGATATATCTCAGTATTTAGATTTTTTGCACACTCAGATTCCAGATTTTCAAATAGTTGTATATCTGCCAAATATTGTGCTATCCTAAACCACAGGTCAACAGAAAACAGAAAACAGCTTACTTCCGGATTCAAAAAACAAGGTTGATAGGCTACCTATAAATTCATAGCTGTTGTCATAGCAGAATTTTACATAACTTTTATATATATTTTTACTTGCCCTTTGTATTCTGTAACTAAACCAGATAATATAATTTAATTAAGAATAAAATAAAAAATGTGCCGTGGTAACGAGTCTGTGTAATGCAATAATAAATGTGTTCTGAGTTTGTCACACCACAGAAAAAAAAATGTGAATGATAAACCCGCCAAATAAATAAAATCTTATCAAAATCTTGAAAAAATAAGCAGTATTCTCCTGTCAGCGCTGAAACCACGCCCACTTGCGGGAAAACTACCGCAGACCAAGCTGTTTTGTAAATTATTGCAGCCAAGTAATACACATTTATGTGACAAAGGCATAGCTAGCTCGCAAACTGTAGGCTGTGGTAACTAAGAGTAATGCGAAGCACTGATGCTAATGTGCTCTAGTTATTAATGTTTAGGGGAGAAAAATGATTTAAGGCCGCCCAAAAAATCCTGAACACACAAATGGTAAAAAAAAAAAAATGTTTCACGGTCTAATGCCGCATTCCAGACAACCCGTAACCCGTGTTTTTCCGACCTTCTACCAGTGAAAGTGCACTGGAACGGCAGTCAAACCCGTGACTTCCCACTCGTGAACTCCTACTAGATCGATGTACTCCCAGTTACCAGTTCTGACGTAACATAGCCCGCGAAACCACAAAGTCAGCCCTTGAAAATGCGATTTCTTTAAAATTTCTCACAGACCTTAAGGGCCGTGAGTCAAATAGGCCCACCAAGTTTCGTTCCAATCAGCCTCTGTTAACCTTGTCTAATAGGTCCACAAATTTTATCGGCCTATGGTGGGCATATTTTTTGAGATCAGCAAACGTCTTTATAGTGGCACTTTGGACCAAGAGCATGGGTATCGAGTTTTACGTTGATAGGAAAAACGGTGTACTTATGGCCATTTTTATGTTTATGTGGCCGCAACTTTTTTATGTGACCTCAGATTAAGCTCTCACATATGCATTGTGAGTTTGGCGAAGGTATCTCATTCCATTCAAAAGTTAGCCATTTTAGTAAAGGTGGCCCTGCCCCTTTCGAACGTTTGGTCGTCACTTTGCAATGGAGAGTTGGAAGTTTTTGAGTCAACTTTTCTTGATAGTTATTGAAATTCACTCTCCAGAAAATGTTCCTGCAGTGGTTTGGTTCCGATCAGGCGAAAAACCTACGACTAGTTCACAAAGGTACGTTTTAAAAAAAATGCAAAATTTCCCGAAATTTTGAGGCATGCGTTTTGTCCGGCGTGGGCGAATGATTGCATGACATAAGACACTCGAGACTGTGGCGAACGGTTTAGGAGTTATTAGCCATTTTGTACTTTTGATCACTCTAGCGCCCCCGTCAGGCCGATTGGTGATGTTATACAAGGTGTGAGTACTAGCATTCCTCCAAGTTTCAAGTCTATGATCCTTGGCCATTCTAACAATTACAATAGGGTTTCAGTATTAAAGAAATAAACTTTTATTAGGCACTGTTTGACTAAATCACTCCAAATTCATATGCAGACATGAAAAATGATCAAATTCCGTCAGTGTTTGTTTACTCACTGTCACGTCGTTCCAAGTGAATGATGAGAGAATTTCATTTTTGGGTGAAGTTTCCTTTGAATTGATTTGACATTGTTGTTTTATCACTTCATTTGACGCTGTGACAGTTGCTGTAGCAGTGCACTGAATGGATTACAATAGCTTAATTGTTCACAATAACAGATTGTTACTCACTTGTTAGTGTGTACATACATCAAACTCTAGACAGGAGACAACGACATGAAGTGGAAGGTGGGACTTACAGTTGTTTATTCACTGAAATACCATAGTACATCAACACAGTCATTTCCACACACAACGGTATAGTTTAGGTTATCACTAGTCTTTGTTGATCCAGTTCTGCACTGCAGCAGAACACGAGTTAGTTCAGCTCCGTGCAATGGTTCGTGGTTGAGTACAGTCAAAAAAAAGTTCAAGTGCTTAACAAAAATCAGAAGGTTCTCAAGTAACTTTCTGAGCAGTCCTTCCTCTTAAGTGCAATACAAAAAAGCAAACACAATTGTTAAAACAAACTCAGAACATGGTAATGTTTAAAATAGAAAAGTCTTTTGAGATTCTGTAAGTGTCTTCGAGGTGAGTAGATTAGCACAGAATTTAAGAAACAAGACACTTCACAGTCAAGCAGAAATCATTTACAGACTTCCTTAAAATTCCACTTGAGGAATTGAGGCTGTAGGTCAAATCCCGGTGGTGCCAGGAGATGACCTCATCTGTTGTCTTTCTCAGTGATATCCGCTCTTGGCGGCTCCCATGTTCACTCTCCTATGTGATTTCAAACCGTCTGTTTATTTCTAAAACAGTGGTACATCAGTACAAACAACATATTCTGTTAATAGTTTACGTTTAATATCTACAGTATATAATTAATATTAGAAAAAAATATCCTAATTGTATCATTACGGTCTTTTAATAAATAAAGCACCCACCGTCCGATCACTTTCTGATATATTTGCCTTGTAAACCGTCATTATGAGCCAACTGACAACATTTTAATCACTTCATCAGTTCCAGTCTTTGATGACATCATCCATCTGTGACATCATTGTTGTCTGCTGGTGCTGTTAAAACTAGAGGGCCGTTCACATAGAACGCGTTTTTACGTTGTTCATCTTTGTAAATATATGCTACATCTCTGTCTTTTGCAGCATCTTGCACATGAAACAGCATTTTAAATACGCTCAAAAACGCAACTCTAGACCTTTTTTTAATATTTCACCGATAGAAAAGTCTTTTATTAATTACGCACCCTCATGTCTTTCCAAACCTGTAAGTCCTTCATTCATCTTTGGAACACAAATTAAGATATTTTTGATGAAATCCAAGAGCTTTCTGACCCTGCATAGACAGCAACACAACTGACACATTTAAGGCCCAGAAAGGTAGTAAAGACATCATTAAAATAGTGGTACCACCGTAATGTTATGAAGCTATGAGAATACTTTTTGTGCACAAAGAAAACGAAAATAACTTTATTCAACAATTTCTTCTCTTCTGTGTAAGTCTTCGACACGCATTCACACAAAAATACCACAACGTAGAGTCAAAAAGCTTTTGGATTTCATCAAAATTATCTTAATTTGTGTTTTTATGGGTTTGGAACAACATGAGGGTGAGTAATTAATGACAGAAATTTCATTTTTGAGTGAACTATCCCTTTCAAAAGTCTCTAGACTTTTCTTTATTTCATTTCACTTCCACTTGCCTGGCATCTCATGATTTTAAAAGAAAAAACATGTTTTGTGTTCCACTGTAGCTATTGCTACAGGTTTTCTTTATAAATGTTATAGATGGGCATCTCTGAAAGTTCCACTTGCATTTCGCATCTTCTGCAACATCGTATACATGAACTGGCTTTCTAAAAATGCAGAGCTTAAGTAAAAGAAGTGTCTTTCACTTCAGCCTTTTGTTGCATTTTGCACAACACAGCATTTAAAAAACGCTGTGCTAAAATAGGTTAAGCTTTTTTTAACCAAGCATCTCTAGACCTTGCTTTTTTTTTCATTCCTGTACCAAGTGTCTTGCGTTTTTAAATGCAAAAATGCATTCTGCGTGAACGGCCATCTTATTCTTCTCCACGTGTTCCTGGTTGCAAAAATAAATGCTGGTCACCGTTTATCATGACTTCGCTTATTTGCTACTTCTCAAACGGCTCATACCACAGCAACAATTTCTGGGCGCAGCTTTTACGCTATATCGCACAGACGATTTCCTGGTTAATGCAGCAACTATAGTGACACAATATTCATCTCAAGGGAATATGAATCACTTCAGTGGGAAAATAAATCATCCTTCTACCTTCTGTCTGATGGATCTGTGTTGGTTAATGAACAAGGGCTTAGATGAGGGGAGCTACACAATTCATGACACAAGAGCTAGATGCATTCCACAGTCATTAAAAGGCCAGACGGAGCCTTCATATCCTTTCTCATCAGTAGCCATCTCACACAGGTATATATAAACATTCAAAACTGCACACACACTCACGACAAGCACCTGTTTGCGTACTCACACAAGGATGCATGCATGTAGTCAGGCACGTTAGAATATACATTTAACATAGATTAGTTCTGATGCTCAGACTGTTGTTGTAAATAAAGTGCTGAACGTCTAATAGAAAAATCCACATATGCACAGAACACACAAAGGCATTCGCATCAGGGTATGAGTAAAGGCCATAGTTACAGCCCTTGTGTACAAAAGGAGCATCTTCATTACAAACAGAGACATCATAGCTGTAATGGACATAATTCATTGCTTCTCAAAAGCCTTTTTGGCTGGGATAGTTCACCCAAAAATAAATATTCTGCCATTATTTTTACAGTTGAGGTCAAAAGTTTACATCCCCATTTCAGAATCTGCAAAATGTTAATTATTTTACTAAAATAAGAGGGATCATACATGATCTTGATCTTAATCATACATGATCTTAATATGACAACTGAGAGACTCAAATGCAACCATTTCAGAAAGTTCAAATGCTCACTGACGCTCCAGAAGGAAAAACCATGCATTAGGGGTGAGGGGTGAAAAGATCAGGGTAAATTAAAGGTATTTTGTCTTCTGGGAAACATGTAACTATATTATGTAGCCGCTGAAGGGCAGTACTAAATGAAAAAATATGACATTTAGGCAAAATAAGAAAAATGCAACACCTCCATTCTTTTCAAATGTTTTCACCCCCCAGCTCTTAATGCATGTTTTTTCCTTCTTGAGCATCAGTGAGTGTTTGAACCTTCTGTAATAGTTGCATATGAGTCCCTCAGTCGTCCTCAGTATGAAAAGATGGATCTCAAAATCATACAGTCATTGTTGGAAAAGGGTTTAAATACACAGAAATGCTGGAAAACCAAAGAATGTGTGGGACCTGAAGGATTTTTCTGAAGAACAGCAGGCAGTTTAGGACAAACAAGGGACTCATGAACATCTATCACTAAACAAAAAACACAGCTGTGGATCATTCAGGTAACAACACAATATTAAGAATCAACAGGATGTAAACTTTTGAACTGGGTAATTTTTTATAAATGTATCTATTATTTTCTCTGGTGGACTATATGTAAACATCTTTTATATAAAATATCTTATTCAGGTCAGAGCTAAATAAACAATAACATGCATTTTGTATGATCCCTCTTATTTTAGGAAAATAATATTTTGCAGATTCCGAAAGGAGGTTTTTTTAACTTTTGACCTCAACTGTAAAAATATTTTTGGATAAAATTTTAATGAGGGGATTAAACGCTATTTTAAACTTCGGTTTAAAGTCTATGGTGACTGTCATAGTGTGAGCAACAGTTAAAGCATTCTTCAAAATATCATTTAGATTTGGATTTTTGAATGAACTGTCCCTTCAAAATTTTCTAAACAAAGAGTGTTGATGGCATTGAGCAACTTTCTAATCTAGGTCTGAAACGTAAAGATGAGCAGAACACGCAGTGTTCTCATTCTTTAAATCAAATGAATAATCAGCCAGGGCTGCATTTGAAATCCTTCGATCTAGCTATACTGCAATCCAGTGACATCACATCCTGCCTACTGTCCTTTTCATAACATCCGGTATTTCAGCCCTCTTCACAGGCTACACATCAAAAAGGGAAGTGTGCACTGGCAGTGCAAAACCAATCGATTGCAATTCGCAGGTAATTCTAAACTAACCTCAATGTGGCACTAGACGGGTCAGATACATTGTAAGGCAAGTCAGAAGTCAATTTGACACTAATTTGCATTGGTTTAGGCAATAGAAGCCAAAACAGAAAACTGCTGTCTAAAAACCACTGTAGGGAGGGAATTTGATCTGATTAATTTTCGAAATTGATTATTAATTAGTAATCTCTCAGTAAGATGTTCCTTATGAAGTTTGCACTATTTCAGTCATGATTTAAAAGACTTGTGAGTTCATCCAAGCTCCACATTTGGCTAAATGCACTGATCTAATGGGAACTTTTACTTACTGTGTGCATTCTTGTATTTTAAACTGTAGCACACAGTGCTACCAAACGCCAAGGTCATGGGTTCGACTCCCAGATAATGCAGGAAAAAAGGGTATTTAGTATACTACATATATTGATTGCAATATATGGCAAATGTGTAAATGCCACTTGTGACCCTGGACCACAAAACCGGTCTTAAGTAGCACAGCACAGGTACAGTGCCTTGCGAAATTATTCATACCCCTTCATTTTTTTCACATTTTGTTATGTTGCTGCCTTATGTTAAACTACTTTAAATTACTTTTTTTCCCACAACAATCTACACTCCCTACTCCATAATGGCAAAGCAAAAAATAGCTTTTTAACATTTGTGCAAATTCATTAAAAATAAAAAACTGAAAAGATCCCATTGCATAAGTATTCATACCCTTTTCTGGGACACTCGAAATTTAGCTCAGGAGCATTCATATTGCTTCTAGATGTTACTACACTTCTAGTGGAGTTAAACTGTGGCAAATTCATTTGAATGAGTATGATTTAGAAAGACACACACCTCTCAGAAAAGGTCTAACAGCTGAAAATGCATATCAGAGCAAAAACCAAGTCCTGAGGTCAAGATAACTGCCTGTAGAGCTCAGTGACAGACTTGTGTTAAGGCAATGATCTAGGAAAGAGTTCAGAAAAAAATCTGCTGCATTGAAGGTTCACAGAAGCATTATCCATAATGGAAGACGATTGGAACAACTAGGACTCTAGAAAATGTCTGCCAGCCCCCATCCAAGCTGACAGAGCTTGAGAGGTGAAAAGGTGAGGCAAAGAATGGCAGATAATTGCCAAATGCAGATGTGCAAAGCTTGTCACATCATACCCAAAAACACTTGAGGCTGTAAAGGTGCTTCAACTATGTACTGGGTTAAGGGTATGAATACTTATGCAATGTACTTATTTCAGTGTTTTATTTTTAATAAATTTGTAAAATTTGCAAATCTGGTTTTTGCTTTGTCATTATTATGGTGTATGGAGTGTAAATTGATGTGGGGAAAAACTAATTTCAAGCAGTTTAACATAATGCTGCAACAAAACAAAATGTGAAAAAAATGAATACTTTTGCAAGGCACTTTTATGTCCAAAATTATTAGGATATTAAATAAAGATCATGTTACATGAAAATATTTTGTGAATTTCCTACCGTAAATATATCAAAACTTAATTTTTGATTAGTAATATGCATTCCTAAGATCTTACTTTGGACAACTTTAAAGGCGAGTTTCTCAGTATTTAGATTTTTCTGCACTCTCAGATTCCAGATTTCCAAATAGTTGTATCTCAGCCAATTATTGTCCTATCCTAACATCTTTCTGATGATGTTTAAATCTCAATTTAAAAAAAAATGCACCCTTATGACTGGTTTTGTGGTCCATGTTCAAATGAGTAACATACTTAAAAGCAGCAAAAATGAGGTTGGATTTAGAGGCACAATGCAAGTATGAACATTTCCAGTGATCCAGTCTACCTAAACTATCTTGTATGCTAACTGACCTGTCAGCAAAAATGCTAGCATCCCTTCACAGATCTCTTGTGAACCAGGGTTTCATAGGTTGTAATGGCACTCGTCAAACAGATCAGCACCTTTCAGCAGGCAATCGGTTGATTTAGAGCCATTCTCCATGTGTAATAATGCGGTATTAAAGCATGTCACCAGTTAGGTAAACAGAAAGCAGTTGGTTCAAAATGCATTGGCAGGCCACAGAAAACCATTAACGACAAATATAAGAGACACTGAAAAAATAACATAACAAAGTCTTCATTGTTAGTTGCTTCAATTGCTGTAGACCAGTGCAAACCTTCCTACAAGGTCCCTGCCTTGACATCTACTCCTGCTTCTCTTCTAGATACGCCTTCACACGGTTGCGCACATAGAATGCAGTGAGTGCGCTGCAACACGCTGTGAAGATAAAAAGAGCCACTGCATCGTGAGCCAAGTCTCCATGGAAACTTTCGTAGAGAGGTCTCCGCTCGCTGTAATCCAGTCGCACGGCTTCGAGCTGAACTAGAGTGCAAAGCACAAGGAACACGTGGAAGATCTGATGGCCCTGCCCGATGAAGTCGCAACGTCCTGGGAACCAGCGCTCAGGATGGGGGTACGAGAAGAAGTAGGCGCTGATTAAAAAGAAGAGAACCTGGTAGCAGTGGTACACCACCGCCTGGTCGGCACAGCCTTGTTCAGAGCTGTAGCATTTATAGATGCGATGGAACACCGGGCTGATGTCTAAACAGTAGGCCAGGCCCGAGGGAACCACTTGGAATAGCTTGTGAATGAATTTGGGCAAGCTCGGGCTGGCGTACTTGCCGTAGCAGCAGCCTGTACAGGACAGCCAGGCCAGGAAGGCCGCAGCTGGCAAGAAAAAGCTTCGTACTTGAGCGTGCCATTCTTTTTCAACAACGTAATAGAAGTGGGCCAGGGCACTGCCATACTGGTAGACGGCTACGCCAACGTAGTCCAAAAAATAAAAGGTGTAGTGGGAGAGCTCAGACTTGGCCGAGAGCAAATGGGCAAGGGCGCTGCAGCCCAGGTAGGTGAATGCAGCTAGGAGCAGGATGAACAGCGGCTGGGCATGTGGGTCTCGCAGGAAGTCCACGGTTTCAGACAGCTCCTGAAACTTGACTAGGATAATGAGGGAGGCCAGCAAGTGTGTCCACACGTTTACAGACTCATTATGCCTCTGGAACAGAGTGAGGAAGTAGTAGCGCCAGTTTTGGTCAGGCGACCTGTAGCCAGTGATTATGTGTGACTCACGGAAAACCCACGGCACATCGCTCACCATCACAGTGCAAGGCAGTTTAGGGAAGGCTGATTCCAGGAAACGGGGGATTTGGCGAAGCTGCTGTGCGTTGATGAACAGCCGCCCGATCTGCTCCATCACAACCGTCGCCATGGTGAGGATTAATTAAGCGGCAGTCTATTGTGAGATCTGTTTGGGAGAAAGCATTCGTCAGTTAAATATTACCCTTGCATTATTAAAAACATTCATCACGGGAAGAAAAAAGCTTTTTCAGACTCACAATACTTTAATTTGCACACCACAAGTGTGAATACATGCATTAAATGTATAATACATGTTTTATAACATTCTGTGGTGGAAATGGATGGAAATTATTTAAAACATTTTTGGAAAATAATAGCTGACCACTTTGGCTTGCTAAGGCTAATTTAACATAACATTGTATACACACTAACTGTCAAAAGTTTTGAACAGTAAGATTTTTTTTTTCTGCTCACCAAGCCTGCAAATTATTAGTTCCAAAGTACAGAAAAACAGTAACATTTTGAAATATTTTTACTATTTAAAATAACTGTTTTCTATTTGAATATATTTTAAAATTAAATTTATTTCTGTAATCAAAGTAACATTTTCAGCATCATTACACCAGTAACACGCGATCCTTCAGAAATCATTATATGCTGATTTGCTGAGAAACATTTTTTTATTATTATTATCATCAATATTTAAAACAGTTGAGTACATTTTTAAATGCAAAGATAAGAATTTATCTGAAATAAAAAGCTTTTGTAACACTGGTCACTATACCATTCAAATGCTAATGGAGTCCATGTTTTTTTTTTTTTTTTTTGCAAGAAATTACAGAAATTAATACTTTTATTTAGGGAGGATGCTTTAAATTGATAAAAGTGATGATAAAGATTTATATTTCAGATAAATGCTGTTCTTCTGAAGTTTCTATTCATCAAAGAAACCTGAAAAAATCTACTAGAATATTAGAATGATTTCTGAAGGATCATGTGATGAGTAATAATGTTAAAAAAAATCAGTTTTGAAGTCACAGGAATAAATTACATTTTAAAATATATTAAAATAGAAAACAATTTCAAATACTAAAAATATTTCAAAATGTTACTGTTTTTGCTGTACACTGGATCAAATGAAAGCAAGCTTGGTGAGCAGAAGAGACATCTTAAAAATGTTCAAAAACTTTGACTATAATGACTATAGTATTTTTTTGTTAAAAATGTGTTTATTTCTATTTATTTATTTATTTATTTTGTTAAATGTGTTAAAGATTGATTGTAAATGAGTCATAACAGAGAACTTTTAACTTAAAATATTTTTTTTTTGGGATAGAACCGCTTTTTGTAGAAATGATTTAAAGAAAGAATCCTTTTTTTCTTTAAATTATGTAGGTCTTAAACATCAAATAATCAACATGTTTATAGTTTAAGATTTACAGTATGAGCTGAGACCAGGTTAAAACATTTTTTTTTAAATTACACATTTGAAAAATAAATCATTAAGGCATTGTAAAAAGTTTCCAACACTTAATTTAAACAAAGTTTAAACCTGTTAGTTTAAAACAAATCAACACCTTGGACATGAAAGTGCCAGAAGTCGCAGAATCCTTATATTTTTAAAGTTTTGCGAATTTAGAACGTTTTAAATGCAGCATTTTAAAATCGTGGCCTACTTTTTAATTGACTTATTTTTATGCTATATGAATGCGAACGACGCCACAATCTAAACGATATATGCAAACTGATAGGACCATGTATTAAAATACCAAGATCCTGAAAATCTTATTTTATATTTTTAAAAAAAACGTTTGATGTAAAGATATTTGCAAGACTAAAAAACTGGTTTATCTTGAAATTAAGGTAACGTGATGTACAACGGGGCGTTTCTTCTTGAACAATGAATAGACATCACCGCTTACGTAACATCAGCTCTCTGCGTAAAGCTCCTCGTGCACATGAATTAATAAGGACGAGTCTGATGAAACAAATTCATCGATAATATCAGGAAAACACGAGTTCTGGAAAAAAAATCAATTTTCAAATCTATTAAAACGACGAGATAGTATATAGGCTGTAGACAATTTTGGTGATGGCATCCCAAAAGACAGACAAGCCTTCCCACACCCTCAAGCCGTTTCTCTCGTAAAATCTCGAAAAAGAACCGTGAGATGCCGGAAGCGCAACAATGACATATCTTTACGAAATTCAACATCTACAGGTGTAAGCGACAACCTAAACGTGTTCTTGCTTATCTCGTGTAATGTAACGTTAACGTACATGCTTTAACAAATGTCGCTATCTTGGGTTATACTGATTATTCATTCTCCCTGTTTGCATAACGTGCATAACTTTTCTCTTAACGCACCACACAAAAACTATGTCTGTTTTTTAAAGGAACTTTATCTAAAAGCATATACAGTGCATATAAGGATTTGATTTTTACCTTTCAGCCTGCCTCAAACGTATGATCAGTAAATGTACTGCCTTACCTTTTAAGAGGATAATGCAGCGAACTGCATTTAACCGCGTCTTCATATGCGTCTTCAGGAAACGTAATTAAACAAAGAAAATTTCATTATGGACAAAATATTAGATGAAAATTTGTTGAGCGGTAGAGGCTGCTGTCAGCTCCCTGCAGTACCGCTGTCAGATGGCCGTAATCTAAAGATTCCTGATGAGCAGGTGAATTGTCCAATCAGAGAAGCCGAAGAGCACTGTCCCCGCCTCCAACCAGAGTAACTGACCAATAGATTCTTTAAGGGGGCGACACCCTGTCACATGTAAGGGATGTGAAATGCGAAACTACCCTCTTCTTATTAATACCGCCTACATTCCCTCTTTAATAAAAGACGAGGTGAGAGCCAATGTGGTCTAACACAGACAAAAGATATTTAAGACATATATGTGAGCATGTCTATGTGAACAATATTTGGCCAAGATACAATTTTCTGAAAATATGGAATCTGAGGGTGCAAAAAATTTAAATATTGAGAAAATCGCCTTTAAAGTTGTCCTAATGAAGTTCTTAGCAATGCATATTACTAATTAAAAATTAAGTTTTGATAGATTTACGGTAGGAAATTTACAAAATATCTTCATGAATCATGACCTTTAATATCCTATTGATTTTTGGCTTAAAAAAATCTGTATTTTTGACCCATAACGTTATTTTTGGATATTGCTACAAATATTCCAGTGCTATTTAGAACTGGTTTTGTCATCCAGGGTCAAATGTAGATATGTTTAGACACTTTTTTATTGCCAGTGTCAGTAACACAGAAAAATATTTGCTATTAATTGAATTTGTCTAATATTTACACATTGTGAGTTTACTGTTGTTCATTTCTTATGCTAAACTATGTGACGCTTATCTCATCACCCACACATGCACTCTTCTGACAATGTGGCCTTGTCAAACTCGGTGTTAGCACTGGAAACAAAGGACTACATTGTGAATTTAGACACAGGAAGGCAAAATATTACTTCGTCAGACAAATAATAATAGCATAGTCCCATGCACTTCGCAGTCTTGTACCAAAATAAAGTTGTCAAGGAGAAAATATTTCAAGAATTTCTGTTGTCAGTGCTGTCAGTGGTAAATTTAATTGCTTTTTGTATTGATAGGTTTCTCCATTAGTAACACCCTGAGTGATTCAGACAATGTGGGTGCTTTGAAGGTCATTTTGACATTTGAACTTTTCGCCCCTTCCTACAACACAAACAAGCATGTGATTTCATTTTTATTTTATTCAATTAAAAAAACATTTATTCACACAACATATTAATGGACATGATCATTTTTGGATGCATGTAATTGCTTCTACTAAGGGAGTTCAGAATTTGGAAATAATGTAAAATTCATTTTTAGAAAAGATTGATGCACTATTTCTGAACACATAATAATGTGACAGCATGTGGACAACAAGCCATTCATCACTGCAAAGCTGTTTACAACTGCCATAAATCTTCATGCACCTAAGTTTTAGCAACAAAGGAATAATCAATAATAGTTGTCATTACGTCAACATTAGGATTTTTTTTTTTTTTTTTTGCTGAAATCATTTTAAGACTAGTTTCCAAAGAAAAAAAGCCTTTTCTAATACCTGCTAGACAAACTCAAAACCACTAGATGCCAGTATACAGTCTCAAGCAACAGATTTATTATTATTTTTTTAATACTTAAACCTTTGCTAGTACTTATTGGAATGCATTGATTTTTTATTAGTGCATATTGAGTATGAAGTACTATAAAAGTATGATCTAGTGAAGGAAATGCATGTGGATAATGGAACGTTTAGTTTTCACACTCATCTCATGCAGATTATAAAGAGCACATCAAAAAGTGTCCAAAAAGATCAAATTATTATTCTGGCAAAACGTACTTTGCATATAGAATTACAGAAACTGCCATTTATGTCCATAATGTACAAATTTGAAGAAAGTATTTGACTCCACATTACACTCTGGCTGACTGACAGATCAACAAAGAGGCAGTGGCAGAACTGGTACAATAACAAACAACTGCAACTTTATTAAGCTCATAGGATGGCAGTACTGACATACAAGGGAACAGGTGGACTTGCACATTGTAGTATACCAAGTATATATTAAACCTATGCATAACACAGGCATGCTTCCCTATCAGTAAAACACTGCTCATTTTAAACGCTATTGAGCTGCACAAATCTACAGGTTAGAGGGGATGGTTAAAGACAGAACTGAATACACGTAAACTGATGAAATGTTGTGCACCAGCTTTTCCCCAAAACCCCTTAATAAAAAAGTGGCAAGTACATGGATCCAAACACGGAAAACTGGCCATTTAATGGAACAAAAAATAAATCTTTGGATACGTTAAAAAACCCAATACTATACCCTAAATGAAAAGGAAAATGAGAGAGGAGGTTTAGTTTTCACCCTCTGCCCCATCTTTTGTTTCTTTGTTCTTTCGTACCTCTTCGAGCTTCTTGTCCTAAAATCAAGAAAAAGACATCCGTTAACGTGATAACAATTCAGAACTGAAACTTTACAAAGCATATGCATTCATCAATACACAAACCTTCTCTTTGAACTTCTCATTCATAGCTGCCATGCGTGCTGTGCGGTTTTCTTTGTTGGCTTCCATTTTCTGGTTAAGTTTCTCCTCTGCCATCTTGCTGAAGTTGTTGTTCTCCTCCATTGCTTTCTGAAGGACCTCCTTCTCATGCTCTCGCTTCTCAGCTAAGTGCTTCAGGACCTCTGCCTCGTGGTTCTAATAGGAGAAGGTAAACAAATGAGCAACTGAGGAACAAATGCACAATCGCTATGCAACTGATTCCTAAACGACCACTTACCTTGCGTCTCTCCTCTGCCGCATCCAGTTTTTTCTGGATCTCATCCAGAGATACCTCCTTCTTCTTAGGGGTGGAAAGTGGGAATTCTCCCTTGCCCTCAGGAGCCGTAGGACTCAGGATGACTTCAAAAGCCTGTCCTGAGGCACGCTTGTCCAGTTCCTTAACCTGAATGTCTGGGAAGGATACGTCAATGCATTTAATAATGATTTCCTGTAGTGGAGCATGTTGATTTCGAGATTGGCTGAGCTTATTTTCACATTTTACCTCCAGAGGACGCCATTGCACTTCCAACCTCGACGGTTTTGCACACCTGCCAAATGAATGCATACGATAATATCAGAAAAACGCAAACGTTTTGCTATTAACGTTGATGCAAATCATGCTTACACAATCTTTTCTCCTTAGCATCTGCCCCTCCCCACAGATTAAAAACAAGCCTTAGCTGTACAACACCTTTTCTATCAATGGAAAAAAATAAAAATATGTAGCTATTCATAAAAAACATTAAGTGGAGTCCCAACTGTGGCATTTACAAGAAATAATATATATAAAATAATAAACAAATGTATAAATGATAACTAAAATACACTACTTGAGGGAGTGGCGTCGCCACAATAGTAGTCATGCATAATTTACTAAGTGAGTGATATTGCGGGAAGGAAACAAGCTGTTGAAAAATGCAAAAATGACTGCCTATTAAATAGCAATATATCCTTTACGCTAGAAGCCAAGAGAAGGACGAGTCGCTGCCAGCACAACCACCACCGGATCCATCTACTCAGACGTGCTGTCATCATCATCTAATTAAACGATAATAGTTCAATTAAAATATATACTACAGGGTTTACACTCGGGTGAGATGCAGAGAAAACAAACCAGCATCTCTTTTTGTAACGTAATGAGATCCAACTGGCCACTGAGAGACTAAAACAAAGGGGATATTGTGGAAGAAACGAACAAAGACAGGCTAATCCGTTGGTGTGATTGTGATTCGTCAAATATTACGTATTAGACAAGCTTGTCATGTTAAACATGACCTGACAACAAATCATCACTCGATGGCTGAAAATAAACATCCAGCCCTAGACAATCCGATGGGATGCAGGATCTCATCTGGAGACAATAGATGGCCGAGATACACCCTGAACCCCCATTGTAACAGTCTTCAAAAATCCATAATAGCACAAGCTATGCTATATTACATTTCAATAAGAGCCTAATAATGTTCTAGAAACATGCAGATATGGAAAACAACGTTTGCTAAGTGGTATTGATGCATCACCTCTTTCCAGCAAACCAGATCACACCCTAATCTCTCTCATTTCTCACCAGACACAACTGCACTGCCCATTCTACATAATAATGTCAATGTTGACATGCAAAATGCCCAATTCTACATGTTTATTAACCGATGTTATTGATGCATTCGAAGGTTAATGATGGTATTTGTCAGCACTGTTGGTGAATGCACACATATCGAAGACAAAAGACGCCGAGAGCCATTAGATCACCTGTCACTGTACTGTGGGCTTCATAATGGGATTGTTGTTCAGATTTTAGGTCAGACAAAAACTGTTCAACTCTGTGGCTGACAACAGAATTGATTTAGCATAATCAACAAGCAAACCTCAACTAAACCAGAGCCAGTTGGCTAATGTTGAGCTCGACCGTTTGCACAATTCCCTCCCGAATAAACGACGATAAACACTAACGTTAAACCTAAATGATCGCGCAACGAGCACCTCGATGTGTTATTTTTAAATTCATGGGCTTATTTAGTTGTGGTAACTCTCTAACTATAATATTCCCAATGCCCTTGTCTATTATCTACATCCCCTCCCCAAAAAGCGAGGTAAATAAAGGTGTAACTGAAAATAAACATGGTGATCCTTTGAATTGTTATCCTTTAGATGTCTTCTCTTCCTGTCACGTCAGAAACCGTTGAGATGTGTTGCAATAATATTAATTTTCGACAACAAAAAACACCCACCTTTAGACGCAGTGAAAATCAGTGCTGGAGTTGACCGCGCGCAGATTCCTCTCTGCCTCAGCATCAACCGTTCGCGCAAAAGAGGACCAAATTGTGTCACGTCACATTTGGATGTGACCAATCATCGTCGAGTAGGGAATTATGGGATACGTAGTACGCTATCATTTCAGTGGAAAATATCTGATTTACTTTTATATTGTTGGCGTAATATATATGACTCCATTCACATTAAGAATGTACAATGCTTATTTTATAAAATAAATTGAGTTATGCATTCTAAATAAACTATTATACAACAATTTATTTATTTCAGATACCATTTTTATCCACCTTTTCTTCATTTAAAAACTGGATCGGCCATTTGTAAATTTTAAAGGTGTGGCTTTCGATCTCATTCATGTCCAGCTATTTTTAGCTGTACAAAACAGCTGGTTTTGCTGCTTGATATTGCAAATTAGTGTGCATTACCATATTATTTTAATGTGTTATCATAATAACGAGCAAAAATATCTCAGCAAAAATCAAAAATATAATTTGTGTTCGCAAGATGATCTTACATGTTTGTAACAACGTTAGGGTGAGTAATTAATGACAGTTTTTAAATTTTTTAGGTAAACTCAACCTATATCACGTACTATGCTGTTTTTGAGGAAAATAATGCTGTTTTATTACTTTATTAAGCACATGTTTGCCTGGTGGATGATAAAACATCCATACAACATTGATACACCAAATAATAAATGTGGCCATCATTTTACAACTTACTAATATTAAAATGCTTATTGAAGGCTCTCTCAGTCAAGGATGTGAAAACTCTTCTCAGGCTGTTAAAGGAATAGTTCACCCAAAAATAAAAATAAAAAAATGCTGAAAATGTACTCAACTTCAGGACATCCAAAAAGAAGATGAGTTTTGGAGACAACCATTTTGAAGACATGGATCCAACGGATCCTATGCAGTGAATGGGTGCCATCGGTGTTCAAACAGCTCATAAATACATCATAATAATCCATAAGTAATCCATACAACTCCAGTCCATTAATTAACACTCATTGAGCACTGTTTACAAGTAAAAATTGTACAAAACTTTTCTAAACAAATGAGTTTTGGTTTAACAGGAATAGGATAACAGGAAACATTATTATGGGTTTTTTGGGATTATGGATTTTGTCACAAAGCAACAATTTAAAGTTAAAACTTCTTAATAATGGGTTTGTCTCTTATCCACATAATGTTTCCCATAAGAGCAAGCACGGCCATTTGTAAAATTTGTAAGTCTGGCTTCCAGTCTTATCCACATCCAGCTATTTTTAGCTTTACAAAACAGCTTGTTTTGCTGCTTGATATTGCAAAGTGGTGTGTTTTACCATGTTATTTTAATGTATTGTCTTAATTATGAGTACACTTGTTTGTAGTGCAAACAGTATTACCATTTACGGCACATTATTTCACTAAGCGGATAATGAACTGGAAGTTTTACCCATAGGCTTACTTCTAAGTTGAAGTAAAAGGTGGATTGAACATTATTATTATTTTTATTATTTGCGCTAACCACTAAACCACTCATACAGGATTGTGAGATATGCAGTGTAGAATACAACAAAAGCTTAATTTAGAGGAGTAAAATATGACAACTTGTGACTAGCAAATTCATTTTCCTTAAGATGAGGCTGTAATGGAACAAGCGAGTCCTGACCTCACCCCTATTGTTAGTCATCTCACAACAAGTAGACTACAGCTCAATAAATTCTCCGAACAAAGCAGCGACAAGTCTGTGACCTGCTTTACAAGTTGTTTTGGGAGCGAAGCAATACGGCAATTAACAGTTCACTTGGCATTAGTGATTGTTTTGCTTCTGTTCTTCCAATGCCTCAGTGAAGCCTCTGTCAGTGCATGAACTTTAGCTAAATGGCAGAGCTGATAGTCTCAGCCCTGTGTTTCAAGCTGACTGGTTTTTACTGCTGGTGCCATTGAACGGTCTTGGTCTCCGCCTGAGAAATGAATATGTGTGAGTCAGTTGTTTTGATTATTTTAAATGCATTAATGCATTCATATTACACTGCATTCGTTAATTTAGCAGCTGCTCTTATCCAAAGTGACTTTCAAAAGAGGAAAACACAACACTTACTGGCATGCATTTGCATTACATGAGATTATTTGATATTTGTTTTGCTCTTCAGTTAAATATCTCTCTAATATTTGCCTTGCAAGCCTCATCTCTGTCCAAAAGTGCTTGTATCATGCTCTGCCAGTCTCCTCCTGCCCCACCCAGGATCTCATTCATCCTTTTTGAGGGGGAGACATTTTGTAAGCTGCCCAGGGGAAGGGGGAGCAGATGGTGCTTAGATGCCTCGCCCTGTCTAGGGTCTCTGGTGTTTTACACAAAGACACAAAGGGAGCTGAGAAACCCCCTTCCAAGGATATTTTTTAGCTGTTATCATGGGGGCAGAGAGTATCATAAAAGCTATTTTAAACAACAATTATGTGAGTATAAATAAGTTTATCAGCAGGCCTTCCATAACTATAAGACATACTTGCTACACATGTGTTGCTTCCCACACATGTTGCTGACTGTTTGGAATTTGGAATTACACAAAGCCTTTGGGGGTTTGTGGGAGTCTGACCCTCCTTTTTTTTGATGTATTATTATTATTAATTGCATACAAGAATAATAGAAAAGAAAAGATATTTTATTTATTTATTTAATTAATTCATTCATTCATTCATTCATTCATTCATTTATATTTGCATATAAGTAAGCTATACATGGTCAAATATGGTTTAGCTGCACATATTTATGCAAAATTAACGCTGTGTCTGTTTGTGTGTGTAAATATATATAAAAATTATAGTAAAAAGAAATATAGTAAAAAATTCTAACTGACAAATGGGCAAAACCTAGGATAGTGGCTGCATTTATTTGATAAAAATAAATACAGAAAAACCTGTAATATTGTGAAATGTACCTTAAAATATAAATTATTTTCGTGATGCAAAGCTAAATTTACAGCATTTTCATTTTTCACCTTCAGCATCTTCATTGTCACGTCCTCCATTTATTATCAATGCTTTTTATTTTTTATTTTTTGGAACCTGTGATACTTTTTCAGGATTCTTTGATGAATAAAAAGTAAAAAAACAAAAACAAAAAAAACAGCAATTGTTTAAAATGGAAATATTTTGTAACAATATACACTACTGTTCAAAACTGTTTTTTTGTTTTTCTTTCTTTTTTTTAAAGAAATTAATACTTTTATTCAGCAAGGATGTGTTAAATTGACACATAGTGATAGTAAAACTTATATTGTTAGAAAAGATGTCTGTTTTGAATAAATTCTTTATTATTATTATTATTATTATTATTATTATTCAAAAAATCCTGAAAAGAGTATCACATGTTCCAAAAATATATGAAGCACGGACAATTGTTTTCACCTTTGATAATAAATCAGAATATTAGAATGATTTCTGAAAGATCATGTGACACTGAAGACTGCAGTATTGATGCTGAAAATTCAGCTTTGCATCACAGGAATAAATTATATTTTAAAGTACATTAAAACAGAAAACCGATATTTTAAATTGTAATAATATTTTACAATAATACTTCCTTAATTCTATATTTGTGATCAAATGTATATATATGTAAATATTGTATATAATAGACGTATTTTTGCAAACAAGTACTGTAGGCTATATACACATTTAAATAAAGGAACTGTGTGTGTGTGTGTGTGTGTGTGTGTGTGTGTGTGTGTGTGTGTGTGTGTACCTGGTATTCATCACGTTGTGGGGACCAAATGTCCCCACAAGGATAGGAATCCCAGTAGATTTAGACCTTGTGGGGACATTTCTCAGGTCCCCATGAAGAAACAGGCTTATAAAGCATGCACAATGAGTTTTTTTGATGAAGTAAAAGTGTGCACAATCTCCTGTGAGGGCTAGGTTTAGGTGTAGGGCGATAGAAAGTACGGTTTGTACAGTATAAAAACCATTACGCCTATGGAATGTCTCCATAAAACATGTAAACCCAACATGTGTGTGTGCGTGTGTAAACTTTCTGACATCCAGTCAGGCAATGGTTTAGTCTTTTGGTAGAGTTTAAAATATGCCAATACATCCAAGAATTGATTTTCCTTTGTTATGTGTCGCTCCCTTATTAGTTGGCTAGACCCACTTATAACAGACTGACACTCGATCTGTTAATATGTTTTAAAGCCACTTTATCGACAGCCAGATGTGCACTTTGACTGACCTATGTGCACCAGATGTGCATAAATGAATCTAAGCTGAAAGCCAAAATATTTTCTGATAAAGGCACTGGAACATCTATTGGCTAGATTGTGGATCATACCGCCTGCAGGCAGACAGATAGACAGATACAGTGCATTTCATTTCCCACCGCTGACAGTGACCCACTTTACAGAACCACTGTGCAACATAGAGACTGTCTTTCTCTCTTTCTCTCTCTCTCTAACGGACCACTGAATCCACTAGCCTGAATGGGCATAGCATAAACCACCTCTGCTTGAATGCTGGTATGCTTCTAATATGCAGTGTTTGCTTTTTTGAGATTTTTTATTTCCAAGCCCTATAGGCTGAAGTCATCTCTTTTTTAGTTGGATGCATGGATGATGTCATTAAACGTAATGTCATAGTGTTATGTAATGCTCCTTCTCTTTGGACAGAGTGGGGGCTGTTATGCTCCCAAAAGAGCGAAGCTCCACCTCTATTCTAACCACAATAACATACTGGTTGCACATGCTTTTTTTTTTTACACACAAACACATCCCCTCCCAATGTCTCTCTCCTCTGTCTCCCAAAGCCTTTAAGGTAAGACAAAGGAAACCATTATCTAATTTTAAAATTGAATCAAAATAATACAACAAATAGAAAAGGCACCAGCCTTTGCAGACATTATAAGCTAATTGAGTGCAGAACTTTTATTTTTGTTTTTAAAAGACTTTATTTCACATAAAATACATGATATAAAATATTATTTGTATATATCTAATATAAATACATATAGAATCAATTTGTCTGATTTGTTTATCTCTTCTATATATTAAAATCTTTTCAGCAAGGCAAAATGTATAATTTGATCATCATTTCTATATTTAAGAATTAGTATGTGAGGGCCTGTATGTGTCACTGACTGGCTTAATCAGTCATCTGTCACTAATGTATTAAGCAGTTAATGCAGTGTAAAGCATTAGTTTGCCATTACATCACTAGGATCTAAGTTTAACATGTGCTCTGTGCCGCCTCCATTAGAGGCTGAATAAGCTGGTGATGAATTATAGATGAACGAAGGCTGAGCTGGGTAAGGCCCATCTCTGAGCTGGGTTGTCCAGTCCCTCTCCAGAATCATTTTTTGCCCCTGTGACCTGAGTGAACCTGAGTTCAAATGGCAAACCTCCAGTGGATAGGCTATGGTGTTGAATGTTTAACTAAGGCACATATAGTCAAGGTTATTGTATATTCTGATGCTTATGTAATGGGTTATGTAAATTGGTGTAGATTATTGATGTCACACATCTGTCATAAAGTATTATTAATGCTTTGTGTTAAGTTCCACACACGTACTGCCACAATATAAAATAATACTTTAGAATATATTAGATATTTAGTTAGAAAGTCTGTCATGCAACTGCATGTAAATTATTTGTACTCGCGCAAGCCAGAAAATTCAATTCATTTCAGACAACTACATGGAATCCTGTTTTTCCAGAAAAATTACAAACTTTTTAAATCACAAATTAAAATGTATTTCTTGCTATTCCAAGATAATATCTGGCAATTCTTTATATCTTTTTATATCTTCTGATTTTGAGCTAATATTTGGCAATTCTGAGTTTGCATTTCACAATACCAACATTCGTCTCTGAATTCAGAGTTTGTCTTGCAATTCTGACTTTATCTGTCCACAAAATTAAGCACCCGTTAATATGAAATAGGAATTCTGAAAAAAAAAAAAAAAAAACTCAACATTTCGAAATATTACACTCATTACAAGTTTTGAGAAGTTTAGAAGAAAATTAAATTTGAGAAAACTGTAAAACGTATTATTTCAAAAATATAAACTCGGAATTATGAGAAATAAAGTCAGAATTGTAAAATTAAAAAGTCCCAATTCCCTTTTTCATTACTTTTTTTTTCAATTAGCAATTGTGAATTTACATCTCACAATACCAAAATTTATCTCAGAGTTTATCTCAAAATTTGTACTTTTTCTGTCCACAAAATTAAGCGGCCGTTAATATAAACTCAGAATTCTGAGAAAGAAGTCAAAATGTTGAAATATTACACTCAAAGTATTGAGGAAAAAGTCTATATGTTTTCTGGAAATTTTGAGAAAATGGAAAATTGCAAAAATTAGATAATTTCGAGATGTTAAATCAAAATTGCAAAATTTTAGCTTTTTCTGTCCACAAACATAAGTGCCTGTTAATATGAACTCAGAATTCTTAGAAAAAGTCAAAATTTTGAAATATTACAATCAAAGTTTTGAGAAAAAAGTCTAGATGTTTCAGGAAAATTTGAGAAAAATGAATTAGATGTTAAATCAAAATTGCGAAATATATAAACCCGGATTTACGAGAAATTAATTCAGAATTGTGAAATTAAAATGTCCTTAGTCTCTTTTTTATTATTATTGTTGTATTTATTTATTTTTGTTAATTTGGTGCTGAAAAATTTAGCAATTCTGGGTTTCCATCTCACAATACCATTGTCTCTGAATTCTAAGTTTATCTTACAATTTCAGCTTTTTCTGTCCACAAAATTAAGTGCCTGTTAATATGAACTCAGAATGCCGAGAAAAAAGTCAACATTTTGAAATATTACACTAAAGTTTTGAGGAAAAAAAAGATGTTTCAGGAAATTTTGAGAAAAATTATTTTAAGGAAATTGAAAATTAGATAATTTCAGGATGTTAAATCAAAATTGCGAGATATAATCTCAGAATTAAGTCAGATATTAAGTCAGAATTGGGAAATTAAAAAGTCCTAACACCCTTTTGTATTAGTGTTTATTATTCTATTATTTATTATTTATTTATTTATTTATTTTTGTTAATTTGGTAGTAACAATTTTTGCAATTCTGAGTGCATTTCGCAATAACAACATTTATCTCTGAATTCTGAGTTTATCTCGAAATTGTAACTTTTTCTGTCCACAAAATTAAGTGCCTGTTAATATTAACTTAGAATTCTGAGAAAAAAGTTACAATTTTGAAATATTACACTCAAAGTTTTAAGAAAAAAAGTCTAGATGTTTCAGGAAAATTTGAGAAAAATGAATTTTGATAATTTTGATAAGTTAGATAATTTCGAGATGTTAAATTTGCAAGAAATAAAGTCAAAATTGTGCAATTAAACAATCCCAATTCCCTTTTTTTTATCACTATTACTATATTTATTCACTTACTTATTTATTTTTTGTTAATTCGGAGGTGAAAATTGAGCAATTCTGAGTTAGCATCTTGCAATAACAACATTTATCTCTGAATTGAGTTTATCTGAAACTTTTAACTTTCTCTGTCCACAAAATTAAGCGCTTGTTAATACGGACCCAGAATTTTGAAAAGAAAGTCAAATTTTTAAAATATTTTTATTACCATTATTATTAATTTTTTTTTTTTTTTTTGTTAATTTGGCGGTAAAAATGGCTTCCATACCTGTAACTGCATGCAGTTACTATAGTCTATAAATAGACAACTAATGTATCAACCAATGTTTGATTATATTGTGGATAATATTGATCCTTTGCTAGGCACAGTCATTACAAAGGATTTTTACCGTAAAGCATGCTGTTCTAGAGTCAGATTAAAAATGACATTACACCCAACAATGAGACTGTAGTCTCTCTACAATCTAAACTCCACTGCTCTCCTTGGCACTTTTCCTTTTGTGTCTCTCCCAACGGTGCCCAAGTGGAAAAGTACCAGTGTCTCCTAGGAGAGAGCGCTGAAAGGCTGACGGTTGCTCCAGTATAAAGTTGTAATGCTGGTAGGCGCCTCGTTCAAACTGCACAATGGAGAGGCAGATATCAGCTGCCTAGTTTTCCTCGGCCCAGAACGGCTCGCCAACATTTCAACAAAAGATCCGATTATAACGGTCAGAAAGCGGGTGAGCTGAATGCCCGCCTAGTCGGTCACAAGGGAGGGGGGAAATTCTGTTAAATCTGTCTCCTGGTCTTTTATCCCTATGCATTGAGTGACACCAAACACACTGTAAACCGATCAGGGGACAAGTACTGTTCTTAGCATGTGATAGTAACAGCAAGAAATGCTTAAAGCAGCAACTGAACTCTTTCTTACCTTTTTTAATTACAGCACAATCAGTGTTCAATTCTTGAGTGAATACGTCTAATGAATGTTTTCAGTGCATCAAAAACAAACAGCACAATCGGTGCAATCTAATTTAATGAGTATTAAATGACTTTAATGAGTCGGATCTGTTTGGTGAATAAAAAACATAACTTACAACTAATGTCATATTTATTAATAAATACATTGACATAGTTAAAGATTAGCATGGAAGATTAAAGTTACATTATGAGTTTTGTCAGTATTTTTTAAAATAAAGATAATTTTGAGACACTGAAAAGAACCAAATCGTTCGAGCACAGCTTTCAAAAATCAGACTACACTGATTGTGCTGTGTGTTTTTGATTAACTACAAAGAACTCATTTCTTTGTAGTTAAAAGTCATTCATTCTGTAATAAAACTACAGTGATAGCGGTGTCTTTTTTCGCTGGGGCTGTGGCACAATGTACTTCTGTTAACATAACCAAATGTCATTTCCGATTAGTTTTTAATGGCTTTTCAATCGTAAAGAAATTATGTTTTTTTTTAAAGAAAACATTTAAGGATTTCTCTCCATATAGTTGACTTCTATGGTGCCCGCGAATTTGAACTTCCATAATCCAGTTTAAATGCAGCTTCAAAGGGCTCTAAACTATCCCAGCCAAGGATAAAGGGTTTTATTTAGCGAAACGACTGGTTAATTTGACCAGGTTTTTTCAAAGTGTACGTGCAATGAAGATCAAATGCCCTTTGCAAAAAAAGGTAAAACAGCAATGTAAGATGATTTTGTTGTTAAGATGGAGGAGAAAATGAGATGTGAGTTTTTCGAGTACACGCAGAGCTAGACAAGACAAGCACTTGAGGTTCAAAAGTATATACATTTGAATTCTTTTAAGGAAATAACTTCGGGCACCATAGAAGTCCACTATATGGAGAAAAGTCCTGAAATGTTTTCCTCAATAAACATAATTTCTTTACGACTTTCTGGAAGACAAGGGGGTAAGTAAATTATCTGTAAATTTTTATTCTGGAAATGAACTTCTTTAAAAGACTTGCTTACCTCATTGTGCCTGACGTTCTCATTAATTAATTTAGGAGACGCTTTTATACGAACTAACATACATTCAAGGTATGCAGCATGTGGTTTCCTTGGGAATAAAAAGACCTTGACCTTGCCACTGATAATGCCATGCTTTTGCCAGAAACTCAATTTCCATTTAAATAAGCTGTTGACATACAATTGTCAATTTCCTGTGCTGGGCCATTCAGGCTGTTACCAACTTGAAGCTGCCCTTCTGAGTCAGAACGTCAAGTGTCCAGAGGACAGGTCATCCACTTGTGTTTAATGATTATTCACTAATTCTTTCTCTTTGATGTCTGAACTTATTCAAATCACTGGTTCTCAAATGCAGGTGTACAGAGAATAAACAGTACTAAATGCAACTAAACAAAATTCATGGGGAAAAAAAGACTTCAATGAATATTAACACATTTGATTATAAAAGGGATTGTTAATTATTAATAATATTATTGAAGCATTTTCCACCTATCTAATTAACTATACTAATAGGGCACCTATTATTCAAAATCCATTTTTACATGGACATAAATGTGTGTTGGCAGTGTGTGAACACAACCACCCTACAATGATGAAAATCCACCCACTCCTTATTTTCTAATTCCCAATAAAACAAACCAGTCTCATTAGGTATGCGGTTTTGATTCTCAAAGAAGTGTGACATCACATTGTTTAGGCCCCACCCATGGCCGCTGACTGACAGTCCTGCATTGCCATAGTTTCTGCCCTAAGTGAGTTGTGTTTGGTTGTTCTGTGGTGCTAGCAAACACGTCCTCCCCTGCGCTGTCGAGTTGGTCACGCGGCTCAGTTCATTGAGCCATGCCAATGACAGGTCAGTTTGGCGCAATCTCTGTAACACGCTGAATCGTGCTGTTTCGTCCCACTTTTGATGTGTTTGGCTTCCCATATGTACGGCTGAACACCAGTTCTCTCGCTCTTAGTCATATTGCTTCTACCAAATGTTTATTACTGTAGGTAAGCAAAGCAGAGATGTATACACTTCTCCCTCTTCTGAAGACGGGGCGGAAATATGCAGCTCATTTGCATTTAAAGTGATACACACCAAAACATTTTTAGACACGCCCCAAAAATGACATTTTACTCATGTTATATTGAATTATCTTTGTGGTATTTTAAGCTGAAACTTCACAGACACATTCTGGGGACATTAAGACCATTACATCTTGTAAAATGAGGCATAATAGGTGCCCTTTAAAGTCTGTGTATAGCAATATTAAATGCACTTCCAACAAAATGGACAAGTTTATAATCTAGTTCATAAATATTAAACCTTTTTAACATTAGTGAAAGTAAATATTGAGTGACTGATACCATCTGTGTTATGAAATACGGTTGTTAGTTCACATTGAGTTCACAGTTTTAACGTACATGGTTGCTTTCATTCATTTTCAAGGTCTGAGATAAACTATCCACTGTACAAAAAACAAAACAAAAAAAAAGCCTTAAAATTTATGGTAAAAAACTGGCAGCTGTGGTTGCCAGAATTTTACCGTAAAAAATACGGTAGCAATGTTTTACGGTTCTCATTTAAATTTACAGGTAAATACCGTAATTTCATTAAGTGATATAATGGTAATGTACCAACCTTTTGAAATACTGAAATCTCTTTTGTACCTTTGTAATACACTGATAACCACCAAAAGCAGGTGGTGATGACAACATCACATTATGAACCAAAGCCCATCACAAGGAGGTTTTAAATAACATATATAGAAGGTGCACAGTGTCATTCACACCAACACTAAACACCCATAGATATATATACGTAGATGCCTCATTAGAAATTTTGCGTTGTGGCTAGTTAGGAAAAAAAACTCTGAATAACACAGAAAAGCTACTTTTAATGGCATGTCACATCGTTGCATCGTGTCGCGGGACATGTAGTTAGAACAAGCAATTTGTATGTAAAACAGCAAATGCGGCACAACACTGCGTCACGATAGAATCAATCAAATATCACAGCCAATCAAAAGCGTGTGTGGGCAGGCTCTTTCTCGAAGTCCACTGCACTCGCCGCATAATGTATACGTTTATATTTTATGTATTCGTAAATATTTATTACATAAATATTTGTAAGATTATTAAATGAACATACTGAGTGACTGATACCATCTATGTTATGAAAAATGCTTGTTATTGAAAAACAATGATTTATATAGAAAAGAGAACTTTCGTCACATCGTGTGTAGTTCGGACACAGTGTAATGTGTTTAGAAACAATTCTTTAAATTTCCTTTACACAGACTTTTGGTAAACTCTTCTGGTACTGTTTGGTTGCCTCATTTGTCCAATGTAAATCCTATTTCCTTTTGCAAAACCAGCTCCAAACCAGTGATTTAAGCCAGTATAAAAATTATAAACCAATGAAAGCCACTTTTCCCATCTTGGATCAAAGTAGCTCACGCAGTAAATCCCATATAGGAATTCATTGTAGTTTTCGCCAAGAGGTCTGACTTAATGTTTGTCTGCATGTCTTTTTCCATTATTGCACCTCTGTCTCACTTTTGCTTTCCCCTCCTCCTCTTGCTCCATCTCTTACTCTTTCTCTCTCCACCTCAGGCAGTCAGACTGGCACGTTAAACGGCATGTGCCGTGCGTCTGAGTGGGTACTGCCACCCCACACCCCTGAGCTGCAAAAGCTGCCGATTATTTTTCATTGGCTCACATCAACACATCATCATTTGCGACGACACAACAAATTCCTCTGCCCAAGTGGAGTCAAGCAGCCACAAAATACTATTAGGCTCAGCACCAAAGAAAAGGTCACCCCTCGGTTAATGTTTCCACCTTTATTACAGAAGATCTGAGGGTGCCGTGGCTGATGTCGACTGCCTGGGGTTGTCACTAATGGCCGTGCTTTCACACAACATGTAGTTATTAACTGATGAAGCGTGCTTCTTGTCTGCACCGCATGTGGGCAGATGTGATAGTATCTCGGTGCTGTGAGGATTTAGCCTTTGTTTTTCATCTATGAGCTTCATCCATTCCACATAGCATCCCTCCATGTTGTGCTTTTGTAAATATGACAGAATCACGTGATGCGAGCAGGCTGCTGTACCCATTTGGCCCTCATCTTTGCAAGATTATTGAGTGCATCCGATGAGAGTCTTGAGAGTGTGCTTTGTGCAAAACATACAAGATGGACACATCTGTAAGTGAGTTTTTTTTAGCAATGTGGTGCATTTTTTTAGCCGAGGCGGTTTCCTTGGTAACATGTTGCTATAGCAACGGCACAGGCAACGGCACCATTCTTGGCTGGCTTGTTACACAAGTGTGAGGCGGGGGGTGGGACTGCACTCCCTCACAGCATATTTGGGTGGCTACATGCAAGCTAACACCATGCTCAGACAGCCAGACACAAAGTCAATGCACGTGCTGGATGAGTCAAGGGATCTGCCAATCTGCCTTTACCCCCGATATAAATAATACATGCTGTTGACATTTAATAAATAGGGGTTTTTGTCATCCTTTGTCATATTTTCTTGGTTAAATATACAAATAATAAATCAGAAAAAGATCAATTCTATTTTATATTTTTAGATTAACAATGTAATCAATATTCTGTTTATTAAAGCCAGACATGGTAACAGTTTACACTAAGGTTCATTGGTTAACATTAGTTAACCACATTAACATGAACTAATAATGAACTGCACTTATACAGCATTTATTATCTTTGTTAATGTTAATTTCAACATTTACTAATACATTATTAAAATCTTGTTAACATTAGTTAATGCAGTGTGAACTAACACGAACAAACAATGAACAACTGTATTTTCTTTAACTAATGTTAATGAAGATTAGTAAATACAGTAACAAATGTATTGCTCATGGTTAGTTCATGTTAGTTAGTACATTAACTACTGTTTAACTAATGAACCTTATTGTAACAACATTAGATGTAACCTAAGTGTTAACGACATTTTTTCCAAAATAACTCAAGGCAGTAACAACCCTGGTGAAAAAAACAGCTAAAACCAGCCTAGGCTGGTTGGCTGGTTTTAGCTGGTCAACCAGCCTGGTTTTAGCTGGTCATAGCTGGGAGGCAGGCTGGTTTTAGAGGGGTTTTGGCCATTTTTCCAGCCTGGCCAGCTGGTCAGGCTGGGAAACCACCAGCTAAAACCAGCCTGACCAGCCAAAATGTCGTTAACACTTTACAATAAGGTTCATTAGTTAAACAGTAGTTAATGTACTAACTAACATGAACTAACCATGAACGAACCTGGCCAGGCTGGGAGACCAGCTAAAACCAGCCATTTCCAGCTTAAACCAGCTAAGACCAGCCAACCAGCCTAGGCTGGTTTTAGCTGTTTTTTTCAGCAGGGTAGGCTGGTATTAACTGTTTTTTTCAGCAGGGAATACTAAGCTAATATCCTAATTAATACTGTTCATATGTATCTTTACTACCTAATAACTTTAGTTTGTCCAAATCGGCTTAATTAGTCCTTCTCTATATGATTTAGCAGCTTTCACATGGTTTTTCCGTGGTTTAGACAGCATAAATTAGCATAACAAAGTATATTAACCGTGCAATCCATGCTGTTGTTTACATCCAAGTATCGCCAATATGGCTGCGCATAACAGGTAACTGACCAAATCATGACGTAAGTGCAAACCCCTCTATTGGGTGAATTCATTAAAGGAATCTAAAGGAAGGAAAATTTGTTTAAAAAAATGTACTCCTCCGATTTTGATCTATATATAAGATTGCTTTGTCCAGTAAAAAAAAAGTAATCTAGTCTGAATCAAAAGAAATATCCACATATCAAACTGCATGTACTAGTGAAAACAGTCCAGAAGATAAATAAGAATAACTATGTCAGTGGATTTTGATGTGAGGGAATCTTCAAACGCTACAATTTTAAAATTTTGATTTGTTTCTTACAAACACATAGCTTTTCGGTTCACTGGAACTTTACAGTCGTGTGGAGTAGGCTACTTGTGGATTATTCTTATGTTTTTGTCAGCTTTGGATTTATTGGTGAGCAAGTGATGTAATGCTAAATTTCTACAAAACTGTTCTGAGCTATTCCTTTAATGATATTTAAATACACAGATTCATTAAATGGCATTCAAGTTACTATGCTGTGGATTTTAACACGGGTAGAACAAATGATTTGACCACTAAGAAGCCTTAGAAATACGATATGGACATCAGCCCATGCAAAATCAAGAGTTTATCCAGTATTAACTGTATTTCCCATCCCATAGGGAAGTTGTATTTCAGCTTATTGTTATGTGATACAGTGGAAGCAGATGCTTATTAGGACATACACAAAATGTAGGCAACATTGTGTATTATTTACATTGTACACTGTGCATGTTATTTTAGTACTGTAATGATCTAATTCAAATTCACAAGTTATTAATAGACAAATATGTGATGAGAGTAAATGATCAAGGCCAGACACCAATCCTTAAGTGTCCTTTTCACTGCAGATTCATCACAGATGTTGTTGTCTCAAACTGTCAAAGTGGCACAGATGGACAGATGTGTAAGAAGGGGTCTTATCATGATTAGAAGTCTTTTTTAATCTTTATTGGATGGAGTCTGAATGTTGTCCTCACCATGTCTGAACTAGAGAGCCAAGAGTAGGAGGGACTTCATAATGTCAACAGTGTGTCACTGTCATCTCAGCTTAGTAATCAGTGAAACTGACACCATATGATGAACATTATATGAAAGCATTTAGAACGATTAGAGTGTGAAAGAAAAATACTAGATGACTCTAAGTGGTTTATTAACCGTTTTGACTTTAGGAATTGTCCAAGACAAGACATTTAATTGAGTATTTTGTTGTAATTATAACAATTCTTATTAATGATTTTTTTTTTAATTAACAGAAACAGCGAGTGTTTGGATATTTAATTAGTTTATGATTCGTTTGTGATTCTATCCACCTTTTTTTTTCCCACAAAAAACAGCAAGTGGGTGTGTAAATTTTGTACATTTTTATATGCAAGGCTTCCAATCTCATCCGTGTCCAGCTATTTTTAGCTGTACAAAACAGCTCATTTTGCTTGATATTGCAAATAGGTGTGTCTAACCATACTATTTTAATGTATTATCTATTATTTCAGTTTTACTGTTTACTGCACTTTGTTATTCTGATCGCTATTTCCCTACAGCGGCAGTGTTGCCAAGTCTGTGTTTTTCCCGTGGAATTGGTCTACTTTAACACGGTTGCCGCGGGTTGTTTTTAATGTCTGCAGGTTGGAGCTACACCAATAATGTAATATTTAGCCCCTGGAATGCTAGTTTTACCAGGGGAACCTCACCAAAAAACATGTATTTTTAACGGGGGACTTCTTAAAGGGATAGTTTATCCAAAAATAAAAATTTGATGTTTATCTGCTTATCCCCAGGGCTTCCAAGATGTAGGTGACTTTGTTTCTTCAGTAGAACACAAACAAAGATTTTAACTCAAACTGTTGCAGTCTGTCAGTCATATAATGGCAGTCAATGGAACCCATGGCTTTGAGAGTCAAAAAAACATACACAGGCAAAACCAAATTAAACCCTGTGGCTTGTGACGACATATTGAGGTCTTAACACATGAAACAATCAGTCTGTGCAAGAAACTGCACAGTATTTATATCATTTTTTACCTCTGATCCACCGCAATGTCCAACTGTCCTGAGCGTGTTCACAGCAGCCGGCGCGTGACGAAGAGCAAGCAACCATAACTTCAGTCGATCAGGCTCAAAAGTTGGGAGTTGGTGAAAGTCAACACTCCCGGATGAGTTTGCGCAAGCAAACATAATCTTTTAATTTTTAATTGGTTGCAACAATCTGGATAAGCACAAGAAGTTACCATTTTGAGTAGGTGTTGTACCCACAATCTCTATGTGTAAACAATGAGTGACGTACAGGAGTGACAGATCGCTTCCGCGTATGAGTCTACTATGCCAGAGCATGCTGACACGCCACATCGGCTGTTGTGAACGCGCTCAGGATAGTTGGAGATTGCAGTGGATCAGAGGTAAAAAATTATATAAATACTGTTCCGTTTCTTGCACAGACCGATTGTTTCATGTGTTATGTCCTCAATGTATCGTCACGAGCCGCAGGGTTTAATTTGGTTTTGTCTGTGTATGTTTTTTTGACTCTCAACGCCATGGGTCCCATTGACTGAAATGGTTTGAGTTAAAAATCTTCTTTTTTTCCATGTTCTACTGAAGAAACAAAGTCACCTACATCTTGGATGCCCTGGGGATAAGCAGATAAACATCAAATTGTCATTTTTGGGTGAACTATCCCTTTAAAACGCAATTAGGCTACTTTTGGGCTAGATTTGAGTAGTAATTGGCCGAGTTTTGTTGTGAAACTTGGCAATCCTGTACAGCGGCTGTAAGTCTTACACATTTACAGAAATCGGCTTACTTACCCTTATGAATATAGATGCAGGTTTCAGTAAAGATTTACAGGTATAATTCACTTAAAAATGAAAATTCTGTCATCATTATGCACCTTCATGTCATTCCAAACCACTATAACTTTTTTCCATAAGACAACAAAATTTGGATACCATTAGAGTCAGTCCTACATTTCATGTCTTCTGAAGAAACACAAAATATTTAAGCCACTGTGTTCACTAAAATCATCCCAGGTGTTTTCTGTGTAGCATCAATATTCTGGACTAGATTATTCCTTCAAACAGTTACTAACCTTTTCACCACAAGACTTTTCTCGAGCGCTGCACTGTTGTGAGTGGTTTCCTACAAATCTAGATTAAGGTTGACTGCCAGGCCTCACAAAGCGCTCAGCGATTTGCAGACAAACCATTTCAGCATCAAAAGTTTGTTTTCTTCACTCTGACTTTCATGATTCTATCCACTGCTTGGGTGCCCTACCCAGAAATAAATTGCTTTTGACTGTAGGGCCTGCGGAGATCAGTCCATTTGTATTGATTGTGTACTTAAGAACAGCTTCACATGCCTCTTTACTTCCTGTAAAAAGCCAAGCTAAATATATTATGGCATATGTGTATGACATTAGACGTTTATTGCAGAGAAACACATGGTCACCCTCTTATTGTTTCATATTGACAACAAATGGCGTGGAGCTTGCAATGTCCACGTGTGAACAGTGGCTCCACCTGGTGGTGAACAACAGCACTTAAATGCATTTAAATGGGTTCTGAGGTACAGCAGGTTTCAGTTGATTTTCTAACACTGGCCCCTTGCAGTATCATACATTTTTGATATTCGTGTATATACAGATACAGCTTTGTACGTCTTTGTAATGTTAGATACAATACACACATTGTGTGACTTCATCCATGTGTTTTTAACAGCACAGTTACTGTAGTGTAAAAACATACAAAGAAAGGCAATTTTATCCCAGTTTGGCAATTACAACATTTTACACTGATACACTAACAGTTATCAGTGTAGAGTATAAATGGGACAATACTGTAAAATAAACACAGAGTATTAAAATAGACAAAAACTCACATCCCAAAACCATAAATAATAAGTTTCACATTTATCATGACACAGACACTATAAAAAACTCTCTCTGGACTTGTCATACATCACAGTCATATTCCTCCCTTCAGTTTGCATTTTTAGGCTATACAGACCTTAAAAAGGCTATGGCTCTTAGACATCCGCGCACCACACATTCAAAAAAAGTACAAGTACTCTTTTTTTTATCCTATAGTTTGGATTAGCTCAATTATTCAAACTTGAGTTTGAATCAAACTGACATCAAAAATTTAACAAACATATATTGTAAGTAAGGACACTCTATACAAAACTCTATACAGTATGAGAGTTTATAGAGAATACAAAGGGGACAATATTTTTTATAGTTATAAAATCGTTTGCACACTGAGAATAAATTAGTTTAGCATTTTATTTATTCTAATATGCTAAACCATTGAAATTTAAATCAGTGTGTGAAGGGCATTTTAAATATTTATTAAAACAGTATATTGAAGATATGATTATTCTTCCATTTCATACTGCATTTCATGTTTCATGTTTGGCAGTTCTGATTAATTTACTCACATATACAGTCAAGCCCAAAATTATTCATACCCCTGGCAAATTCTGACTTAAAGCTACTTTTATTCAACAAAGCGAGTTTTTTTTGACTGGAAATGACACAGGCTTCTCCCAAAAGATAATAAGACGATGTACAAGAGGCATCATTGTGGAAAAAAATGTTTCTCAGCTTTTATTTACATTTGAACAAAAAGTGTCATGTCCAAAATTATTCACACCCTTTGCAAACGGTCACAGTCTATGGGAAAATCCAAAGTTCTATACCATTCCAAATAGTCCAAGCAGTTCTAAAGCATCCTAATTACCCTGATTCATTGGGAACAACTGTTTTAATCAACTCAACAGGTGAAAAACGAGCTCTCTGCTGTTGGTTTGTGGACAGTCATAGCTAAGACAAAGGAGCTCACTGAGGACCTGCGGCTGTGCATTGTGGCTGCTCACAAGTCAGGAAAGGGCTATAAGACCATATCTAAATGTTTAGAAGTTCCAGTGGCTACAGTGCAAAGTATTATTAAAAAATACAAGACGTTCCACACTGTGAAAAAAGTGACACCTGTGCTGGCCAGGAGGATAGTGAGAGAAGTAAAAAAGAATCCAAGGATCACCACCAAGGCCATCCTGATGAATCTGGGCTCTGCTGGTGGCAACATCTCAAGGCAAGACAGTCCAACGGACACTGCACACCGCTGGGTTCCACCGACGCAGACCAAGGAGGACACCACTTCTTCAGATAAGGCACACAAAAGCCCGCTTGGCCTTTGCAAATGCTCATCTGGACAATGAAGAAGACTTCTGGTCTTCTGTTTTATGGTCAAATGAAACAAAAATTGAATTGTTTGGCCACAATGATGTAGCCTTCATTTGGCATAAAAAAGGAGAAGCCTTCAACCCTAAGAACACCATCCCCACTGTCAAACATGGTGGTGGGAACCTAATGTTTTGGGGGTGTTTTTCAGCCAGTGGACCAGGGAACCTAATCACAGTAAACGGCACCATGAAAAAGGAGCAATACATTAAATTTCTCAACAACAACATCAGGCAGTCTGCAGAGAAACTTGGCCTTGGGCACCAGTAGACATTTCAGCACGACAACGACCCAAAACACACAGCAAAAGCGGTGAAGAAATGGTTAGCAGACAAAAACATTAACGTTTTGCAGTGGCCCAGCCAGAGTCCTGACTTAAATCCAATTGAGAATCTGTGGAGGGAGCTAAAGATCAGGGTGACGGCAAGGAGGCCCTCCAACCTGAAACAGTTGCAGCTCATCTCTAAAGATGAATGGGCAAAAATACCAGTGGAAACATGCAAAAAGCTGGTCAGCAATTATAGGAAGCATTTGATTGCTGTTTAGCCAAAAAAATGCTTTTCTTTTGATTATTGAGAAGGGTATGAATAACTTTGAACATGCCACTTTTTGTTCAAATTTAAATAATAGATGAGTAATATTTCCTCTTGTACATCATCTTATTGTCTTTTGGGAGAAGCCTGTGTCATTTCCGGTCAAAAAAAACTTGCTGGTTGAATAAAAGTAACTTTAACTCAGAATTTGCCAGGGGTATGAATAATTTCGGGCTTGACTGTATATATATATATTGCGAAGTAATTTTTTGTCATTTTTTAAATCTATTATTATTGTTATTTTGAAGGCTGAAGATAATGCTACATGATGCTCGAATATTCGCAAACATCTTCTCATATTCGTTCACGGTTACCCTTTCCAAAAACTGAGGCGATTTTCAAGGACACATTACTAAGATCACATATCATACAATATCAAACCACAACTGGATGTATACGTAACTCACAATAGTCATTATTGGATAGAAAGCTCATAAAAAGAACAGCATTTTGTCAAACAAATGCGTAAAATTCTTTAAAGCGTTCCCAAGCAGGTCCCCCCGCATTTTGGCTTGTCAGTGTTTAAAAAAGTGAGGATTGCTTTTCAACATCCTCTTGCAATTTTCTGCTTCCTTTCCTGCTTTTTGGACATTCTGGTTTTTTTTTTCTTCATTGCACAGACCCTTTGAAGACCTTGTCCTTCTTTTCACATTTTAGCTGCCCTCTGTTGCTTCCTATAATGCAGTCTGACAGGCATCAGGAACAGTCGGTAGAGGATGAGCTCCAGGGGAAAGGCGGGGGCGGTTGAGGCCCCATCTCTGCGGTCTAGGCATAGACTCAGCCACCTAGGAACCCTCCTTTGCCTCTGGGCTCTCTGTGGGAGTGGGGGGTTCCTCCGTAGATGGGGACTGAGCATCTCCTGGACCGTCTGAAACAGAGAGACATAAGAAGTAGGAATTATGGATGTTTTTGTTGTTCAGCTTTAGTAATGAAATTATCATTACACCTAATATCAGAGTTCCTACACTTTTTGAATTTCTTTGAGTCTTCTTTGAGATAAAAATTATTTAAAAAAGTGTGATTTACTAATCAATCCTTTGTAAACTAGTTTGAGCAATTAATCAAGAAGAACCGAATGAATCAAAAGACTGATTATTTTCAAATGGAATAGCGTGCAAGCAATTTTATTCCATACAAGAGCAATATTTTTAGAAGACATATTACAGAACTAAGCATAATTAGAAAAAAAAGTTAAATTTTAACATTTTATTAATTTCTGTGACTTTTCCAGACTGGAAAACCGATATTTCCAGGTTTTCCATTACTGAGGAAACCCTGTATAACTATTTGCATACTTTTAGTGGTATTGACAACTTAATAATATAATAGTTGTTTATAATAATTGCAATATTTACCTTATTTTCACATTTTCAAATATTTTTGGCCATTACAGGTTATCATAAAAAGCTTAGAGTCTAAATGTCTATAAACCTATATGATTACATATTTTTAAAATAAAATTATTTTATCATTTAGTTTATTATAATAAATTATTAGAAATTATTCTTATTTAATAATAAAAAATATATATATATGTAATAGAAATGTATAATTAAATCTATTTATGATAATGATTACATATAAACAAGCATTTATTATATATATATAAAATACAATTATTTTATAGTTTACTTTATTATAATAAATAATTAGAAATTATTCTTAATAAAAATATTTTATGTAATAAAATTTTTTATTAATTAAATATTTGTTATAATTATTATATAAACAATCATTTATTATAATAATAAATAAAATTATAGACATAAGCCTATAAAATTACATATTTTTAAAATACATTTATTTTATAATTTTATTCATTACAATAAATGATTAGAAATGGTTCCTATTTAAAAAATAATATATATGTATTAATAAAAATAATTTATAATTAAATATATTTCTATAAGTACTACATATAAACAATAATTTATAATAAATAAACTAAATGATAAAATTACATGTGTCTATAAGCCTATAAATTGCATATTTTATCATTTAATTTATTATAATAAATGTTTAGAAATTATTCTTATTTAAAAATAATATAAATGTCATAAAATAATGTTTAATTAAATACATTTATTATAATGATTATATCCATCAACAATCAGTTATTATAATAAATACATTAAAATATAAAATTATATATATATATATATATATATAAGTCATTTTATAATTTATTAGATCAAATGATTGGAAATTATTCTTATTTAAAAATTTATATGTAATAAAATAATTTATAATTATATATGTTTATTATAATTATATAAACAATCGTTTATTATAATAAATTATTTTTTTTACTTATTATAATTATATATACTTTTATTTATTTATTATAATTATATAGACTTTATTTTATTAATATATAATAATAAATATTAAATAAATATTTGTTTTAAATGTAATAAATAATATGCAAAGTATAAAAAAAGTTACCTGTGAGAGATAGTTCCGCCAGTTTAAGCGGCAGGTCAGGCGGGACTCCAACAGGCGACCCCAGGATGTCAGGCAGTGCGTTGCGACGGCCAGAGCGGCCCGATGAGGCGAAATCCAACACCGGCTCCACTTCTGTCATCTCTAAAGAAAAAACAGAGCTGCCATGAGCCTTGCAATCAATACAATGGGAAAAACATGTCATTGCTCAAATACTGGACATGCACTGTCTTCTCTGACCACTAGATGGAGGTGGCACCCCAGAAGTTGTTTCTTGCCCACAGGAGGAACAACAGAATTATATAAGCAAACATTTTTATGCTTGACCCATCTCGATGGTTTCACCGTGGCCCGAGGCTTGTCTTTCACAAACACAAATAGGCCACTCTACAGAACGCAACGCAAAGCCTTCCCAAATCACTCCATTCTCTCTCAGTCAGGAAGCAGTTGCCTTGGCAACAAGATGGATCACCTATATTGCATAGCAACAGGTAATCTCTTCTGACAAACAGTGCTGAGATGCACTTTTGCTCTGTTTTCTTTTAATACAGCTGTTGTGAGACGAAAGTAAGTTATTTTTCCACGTGAGCCCAGTCTCTGTATATGTATGTACTCGCATGTGTACGTGAACACTTGGGTGATTTGACCATATGCATGCAGATTCCTGTCTTGTCCAAACATATGTCTGTGCATAAATATAGCAAACTTCAGATGGCACAAGTGCCTCTTTGGACCATCAGGACCAGCATCAATCTGCTGATTGCATCAAGTCCAGTTTAACTCCCATCTCATTTTCTCCTCCAACTTCAAACGCGTCCTACATTGCTGTTTTATCTTTTCTTGTAAAGGGCGTTTGACCTTCTTTGCATGTTCACTTTGTAAACACTGGGTCGGTACTTCTGCATTGATGTAGGAGAAGGAGAAAATAGAAGGAGAAAATGAGATGGGAGTTTTTCGACATACCCTAACTGTCATAAACAGGAATACACACTGTTCAGTTCACACAGAGCTAGACCAAAATAAGCATTTGCAGTTAAAAAGTATATAAATTGTACATTTTTTAGAAAATAACAGATCGTTTTGCTAGATAAGACCCTTCTTCCTCGGCTGGGATCGTTTAAAGCCCATTGAAGCTGCGTTTATACTGCATTTTGGAAGTTCAAACTCAGGGGGCATCATAAAAGTCCACTATATGGACAGAAATCCTGAAATGTTTTCCTCAAAAAAAAAAAAAAAAAAATTTCTTTATGACTGAAGAAACAAAGACATGAACATCTTGGATGACAAGGGGGTGAGCACATTATCTATAAATTTATGTTTTGGAAGTGAACTACTCCTTTAAAGCAACTTCCAAAAAACAGACTAATAAATCAATGGACAATATAAATAAATCATTGACACTAAGGCCATGGGTAAACAGGAACTGAAAATTGAAAGTAGGTCTTTTATCCAGAGATTTTCTTTGACACATATTGGCAAAGATAACACGTCTTTATGATGGCAGACATAAAACATCACACTTTATTTGTTTTGATGGCATGATTGTTTATTGCAGTGTAAAGGTAGTATAATTTAAACACGCAAGTTTAGATACAGCGAACCTTTAACCTCTGAGCACTGCAATTATTGTTTATACTTCAATTAGACCACATCCCTTAAAGAGGTAGTTCACTCAAAAATGAAAATTCTGTCATAAGACCTTTGTTCATCTTTGAAACACAATTGAAGATATTTTTGATGAAATCTGAGAGCTTTCTGACCCTGCATAGACAGCAATGCAACTACCACATTCAAGGTCCAGAAAGGTAGTAAGGACACTGTTAAAATAGTCCATATGACATCAGTGACTCTTCCGTGTCAGTCTTTGACAAGCATTCACAAGCGTACCACAACATGTGTGTACCTTGTTTACATGTAGAGGTCAACCAATTGATCGGCCGGCTGATTAATCAGGAAGATTTTTGGCATTTAATCAATCGACATCAGCTGATTGCCTTAGAGGACCAAACCTCCACGTATTTCAGAAATGACAAACGCAAGTAAATCTGCTAAATTTTTTCCACTAAAAAAAACACACTATTGCTATGATTGACAGTGATACCTCTAGCACTGGACAGAACAAACTATTTGACAAGCCCATGACAAAATAGAGTAAATTCAGAGTAATAAAAGTATAACAGTACAACAAAAGTCCAAAAATATTTCATGCATTATTATTTAATTGTACTTGATCAACTTTAAGTACAGTAAAAGTACAAAAATGTGTTATATAACAAATCTAAAACAAAGATGTGAAAATTAGGAAGTGGAAATGGTAACTAAGCTAATGAGTGATTCTTTGCTGCCATCTACTGGATATAATAGTGAGTAATGGCATTTTCATCGTAAAAGTCTTTGTTTTGCATTAGGATTTTTGACATTTGTTTAATGTCATCTCCATAAATGAAAAGAGAGTCTTTAAAGTGAAATTTTAACTGGCACAACTGTGGGATTAAAAAAAATAAACTACTGTATCTACTACTGTCTACTAAACTACCCTGTTACTGTGTGTAGCATTACCATTGTTTATGTGAGTTGAAACTTGATAAGTTGAAAGGCTGCTAAGTGAACTAAGCTTTTATTGACTTTGCTGGTTACTTGAGCACTTTATTTTACTTAAAATGATACGTAGAGTACAGACTCTGTTAGATTTTACAATATGAAGGGGGAACTTGGCAAAACATATTGGCCAAAAAAAAATTATGTATCAGCTATCGGCTGCCATGATTTTACAAAAATCAGAGAAAAATCCATATTGTTCAACTTCTTTTTACAAGCAGAGGAAGACACACGCTAGACATAAAACAGTCTTTGTAAACATGTCTAAAAATTTCGACAGAGAGGATGACTTGCAATTTTTTAAACCAGAATATACAGACAATGAACTAAGAGAGATGAACGTTCTGCATCAGAAATTTAACAACTGATGTCACATGGATTATTTTAAAGATGTCCTTACTGGCTTTCTGGGCCTTCAATGTGTCAGTTGCATTGCCATTTATACAGGCTCAAAAAACTCAAAAATATCTTAATTTGTGTTTAGAAGATGAACAAAGATCTTACGGGTGTGGAACAACTTGAGGGTGAGTAACCTTCCCTTTAAACGTCACATATCATGCTGTTTTTGAGGAAATTTATGCTGATTTATCACTTTACTAAGCACCTTTTTGGCTGGGAGATGATAAAACATCCATATAACATTGATAAACTAAATAATAAATGCGGCCATCATTTCACTATCTACTGCTATTAAAAATGGTTATTCCAGGTTCTCTCAACCAAGGATCTGAAAAAACTATTCTGAGGCTATTAAAGGAATAGCTCACCAAAAAATGTTGAATGTTGGAAAATTTGTTGAATTTTTTCTCAAATCCATAAAAGTAGATGAGTTTTGGAGGCAACAGGTTTGGTGACATGTATCCATTGGATCCTCTGCAGTGAATGGGTGCCATCAGTGTTCAAACATCTCATAAAAACATCACAACTCGTAACTAATCTAAACAACTAAACACAGTTTATGTTAAAACATCTCAATGATTGGTTTGTTGCTTATCCATATTATTTTTCTCACAAAAGCAGATGCGGCCATTTGTAAATTTTATGGGTCTGGCTTCAGGTCTCATCCGCATCCAGCTATTTTTGCTGCTGGATATTGCAAATTGGTGGCACTTACCATATTATTTTAATGTATTTTCTCAATTATGAACACATTGGTTTGTAGTGCAAACAGTTTTACCATTTACTGCATGCTGTTATTCTTCTCATTATTTTCCTGTAGTGGCTAATGAACCGTAAGTCTCATCCACAGGCTTACTTCCGTGTTTGAGAATAAGGTGAATAAAAACACAGCATTTTACTTCACAAGACATTAATTGATGGACTGGAATTGTGTGTATTACTTGTGGATTATTGTGATGTTTTTTAGCCGTTTGGATTCTGATGGCACCCATTCACAACATCCCTGTGGTGAGCAAGTGATGTAATGCTAAATTTCTCTAAACTTGTTCTGATGAAAAAACAAACTCATCTACATGGCCTCAGGGTTTAATACATTTTCATCAAATTTTCATTTTTGGGTGAACTGTTCCCTTAAACACTATTCACTGGTAAAAGCACAGCTAGGCTAAAGACAGCATCACTCCCTCTCTCATTCTGTTTGTCTATCTCCTGGCAGGCTGCCTGACTAGCTGTGCTCTTGTAGTTTTATAATCCATATTGTATGAAGCTGGAGGATTACGGATGAGAGACAGCGCTGGAGCAGATCCACTGCACTCTCAGCTACACTCCTTATTTATTATCATTTATTTAAACCCCTCTTCTCATTCGTCCAGACATGCTCAACCATGGATCTTACACTAAACTAGATGTCATTGCCTCAAAGTTTAAAATACAAGGAGCAATGCCTCTTAATTTCATCCAAAACCTCACCCAAGAATTACAGGTACACTAGTAGATAAGAAAATTGTAAAATGTTTGATCTTCTGCTTTCAGTAAGTGTGCCTATATCGCGCAACTGCAGGTAAGAAAGAATAAGTTCACAATCGCTAATTAAAATTGTATGTACAAGTTATAGAAATGCAAAACAAGAAAAGATGATGTTATATGAAACAAATAATTCAAAGATTTTTTTATGTTTTCGAAAGAGGTCTCTTATGATCACCAAAGCTGTTGTGAATTATTATTTCACTTTAATTTTCTATTTTAATGCATTTTAAAATTGTATTTATTCCTGTGATGGCAAAGCTGAATTTTCTGCAGTGTCATTATTTGTTATAAAAAGTATAACATTATTACAAATGTTATAAAACAGCTGCTTAATATTTTTGTGTGAAGTTACACATTTTTTAACATTCTCTGATGAATAGAAAGTTAAAAGTATAACATTTATTTGAAATATAAATCTTTTGAATATTTTAGTAATTTTGACCAATCTAATTTGTCCTTGCTGAATAAAAAATGTTATTTCTAACTTACATTAACTATAAAACTAGTTATCAAACCGAAAAAGTTCATATATTTTTAATCTTTAAAAGGACAAACATTAAATGTGTTTAAATCTCTGAAAAACTTGGTTTTGCTTAAAGATGAATCTGTAAATAACTCTTGTAAGAAAACACTGGCTTCCTTTGAGCAGCTTGTGCAAAAATTACACCATCTGTACCTGTTTGCTTTCTCACACAAATAGCCAAATAAAAGCAAAATGCAATCTGTGTTTGGGAAACAGAATTGAACCTCCTGTACGTTAAACGTGGCATAAAATGACGGGTTTGTTTTTCTATTAGACTCACGTGATCAGACACGCAACAGCTGGAAGCCCAAAGCAATGACCTTCACATCGAAAACCTAATTCTGTTAGAGGAGACACGGTGCACCCAGACTACTAATATTAAATTCTGTTGAAACATCTCATTTCGTGATTGTTCTACTGTATATCCACAGAAAAGCAAAACATCAAGCCAGACGTCTATCGCTGTTAGTATCCATCCAACAAGAGTGCAAAGAGAGAGTGTTGCATAAGATGCAGGACAAGTGACAGACTTTATCTGACAGGCTATGTAAACAGATAGAGGTGGACCGCAGGGGTCACTTCACCATGCATTCAGACTGAGCGACTTCAGCCACACTTTAGGCATGACCTCATACTGTCTCTCAAACTGGACGACAGACATTTGGACACTGCATTAGGGCAACCTTAGGACAACACAAATCAAGTGATGATCAAGTGTCTAGACGAAACTAACGTAGAACATTTTAACTGTGCGTGTTATATTTTATTTAAATGTCAGGCCTTCGTTTTTTAAAAACTGATATTAACACTGACAGAGTGTAGATTTGGATCTGAGCTAAATTAGAGCAGATGATCATGTTAATCCTATTAGTATTAAAAATGTTTTACCATAAAAAATACATTGACAAGCTAAGGCAGCTGCTTTGCTGCCTCACTGGCCATGTAATGACTTCTCAGGCGTTGTTTTAGTATGAAGGTACTTCCTTTACTGGTTTCACCCAGACTTCCAAAGCACCGTAACAGCATGTCTAATGATCTGGAACAAATTCATATGAGCTTTAGAAATAATTAGGCAAATTACTCACTAGAAATAGAATCACATGTCTTACAAAAAATTAACAATGGACATTTATGTATCAGTTGACTTCTTTCAGCTGCTCCAATAAGATGCCATTTTTGTTATACATAGAAAATTGTGGACTGAAGGATATACAGTTTGCTGCCTTAATAAATAGGGTAACACAAATATTGAATTCAAACAGGACTTGATGACTATGCCAAATACTGTCTGTGAACTGTTCGAAGGCAGTGTTTTTTAGTACTGACTGTGCAGTTTTTACAGTACTTTTAGTGTTATTGTAGAAATGTATGATGATGCAAATGGGACACATGATGACTTAAAGTTCAAAATGGGCCTTGATTTCTGGCAATTGTAACCAGCAATAAAAAAAACAAAAACAAAGCACAGTGTTACCCAGAAACACATACCGGAATATAAAAGAGTAAAATATTAAATAACATCTGATGTTTAATGTCTTCTTTTTTCACACATTTAAGCAGTAATGTATATAAGTGTGTGTGTGTGTGTGTGTGTGTGTGTGTGTGTGTGTACAGTCGTGGCCAAAAGTTTTGAGAATGACACAAATATTAGTTTTCACAAAGTTTGCTGCTCAACTGCTTTTAGATCTTTGTTTCAGTTGTTTCTGTGATGTACTGAAATATAATTACAAGCACTTCATACGTTTCAAAGGCTTTTATCGACAATTACATGACATTTATGCAAAGAGTCAGTATTTGCAGTGTTGGCCCTTCTTTTTCAGGACCTCTGCAATTCGACTGGGCATGCTCTCAATCAACTTCTGGGCCAAATTCTGACTGATAGCAACCCATTCTTTCATAATCACTTCTTGGAGTTTGTCAGAATTAGTGGGTTTTTGTTTGTCCACCCGCCTCTTGAGGATTGACCACAAGTTCTCAATGGGATTAAGATCTGGGGAGTTTCCAGGCCACGGACCCAAAATGTCAACATTTTGTTCCCCGAGCCACTTAGTTATCACTTTTGCCTTATGGCACGGTGCTCCATCGTGCTGGAAAATGCATTGTTCTTCACCAAACTGTTGTTGGATTGTTGGAAGAAGTTGCTGTTGGAGGGTGTTTTGGTACCATTCTTTATTCATGGCTGTGTTTTTGGGCAAAATTGTGAGTGAGCCCACTCCCTTGGATGAGAAGCAACCCCACACATGAATGGTCTCAGAATGCTTTACTGTTGGAATGACACAGGACTGATGGTAGCGCTCACCTTTTCTTCTCCGGACAAGCCTTTTTCCAGATGCCCCAAACAATCAGAAAGAGGCTTCATCGGAGAATATGACTTTGCCCCAGTCCTCAGCAGTCCATTCGCCATACTTTTTGCAGAAGATCAATCTGTCCCTGATATTTTTTTTTGGAGAGAAGTGGCTTCTTTGCTGCCCTTCTTGACACCAGGCCATCTTCCAAAAGTCTTGGCCTCACTGTGCGTGCAGATGCGCTCACACCTGCCTGCTGTCATTCCTGAGCAAGCTCTGCACTGGTGGCACTCCGATCCCGCAGCTGAATCCTCTTTAGGAGACGATCCTGAAGCCTTCTTAACAATGCAGTGGAAAGTTTTTTTCGGGTTTAAGTTAATTTTCATGGCAAAGAAGGACTATGCAATTCATCTGATCACTCTTCATAACATTCTGGAGTATATGCAAATTGCTATTCTAAAAACTTAAGCAGCAACTTTTCCAATTTCCAATATTTATGTAATTCTCAAAACTTTTGGCCACGACTGTACCTGGTATTCATCACGTTACGGGGACCAAATGACCCCACAAGGTCAAAATCTACTGGTATTACTATCCTTGTGGGGACATTTCTTAGGTCCCCATGAGGAAACAGGTTTATAAATCATGCACAATGAGTTTTATTGAGGAAGTAAAAGTGTGCACAATCTCCTGTGAGGGCTAGGTTTAGGTGTAGGGCCATAGAAAATATGGTTTGTACAGTGTGAAAACCATTACGCCTATGGAATGTCCCCATAAAACATGTAAACACAACATGTGTGTGTGTATACACTACCAGTCCAAAGTTTTTGAACACTAAGATTTTGTATGTTTTTTAAAGAAGTCTCTTCTGCTCACCAAGCTTGCATTTATTTGACCCAAAGTAAAGCAAAAGCTGTAAAATGTTGAAATATTTTTACTATTTAAATTAACTGTTTTCTATTTGAATATATTTTAAAATTTAATTTATTCCTGTGATTTCAATCGATTTTTAGCATCATTACTCCAGTCACATGATCCCTCAGAAATCATTCTAATATTCTGATTTGCTGCTCAAAAAAATATGTATTAATATTATTATGTTGAAAAGAGCTAAGTAAAATGTTTTCAGGTTTTTTATTCATAGAAAGGTCAGAAGAACAGCATTTATCTGAATTAGAAATATTTTGTAACATTATAAATGTTTTATCATCACTTTTGATCAATTTAAAGCATCCTTGCTAAATAAAAGTATTAATTTCTATCATTTCTTTCTAAAAAAAAAATCTTTCTCTGCATCAAGCAATTCTAAAAGAAATACACTCAACTGTTTTAAATATAAATAATAATAATAATAATAAATGTTTCTTGAACAAATCAGCATATTAGAATGATATCTGAAGGATCATGTGACAAGTAAAGATGCTGAAAATTTTGATTTGATCACAGGAATAAATTACACACACACACATATATATATATATATATATATATATGTATGTATAAAATGGAAACATTTATTTTAAATAGTAAAAATATTTTACATTTTCACCGATGCTGTACTTTGGATCAAATAAATGCAAGCTTAGTGAGCAGAAGAGACTTCTTTAAAAAAATCTTGCTGTTAAAAATATATATACATACATATTTACATATATGTTTACATATAATAATAAATAGATATATCTTCCCTTTTTGAATAATCTTTTATCTGACAATTTTTTAATTAAATGCTTTTTTTTCGTATTGTTAAAAGCGCTATATAAATAAAGGTGACTTAACTTGACTTGACTTTATGTGATATGTAAAATAAAGACAAAATGATAAGGTAATTAATACTTTTTACTTCTATGGTACGATAAGTAACAGTTAGCCAATTAATAGAAGTCTACTATAGCATTATCTTTTTCATTTTTACAGTGAATATATTAAAGTTACCCTCGGGTTATAGCTGAAATCGATCTGACAGCAGTACGTGCCCATGGGTGTACATGTATAAACGTTTATGTTGCACACGCGTACCTGATGCCTCACATCTGCGCTGTCATCATCAAATATCGCAATTCAACAGTTTTGCAGAGATGCGTTTATTTATATTTGTATGACTATGTTATCAGCCTTTTTTCATTTTAGTCAAGAAAAGGGGTGTTCAACCTCCCGCTATGTTATTATACGAGTATTAATCTTGAATGAATTTCAACGCAAGTGATCGTTTTAGCAAAGCCCCAATGTTTCACCTTAATAATGATAACGAATGAATTTCATAGACTGTGATAGAAGATTAAGCTCATGCCGAGCTCAAACAGCATAAGGAAGAGGCGAGAACTTACCAGCGGTGTAGAGAGATATCCACAATATCCCTGACTGATGCAGGTTTTTCACGGTACTGATAAATTAATGCACCGTTTTCATGGGAGACGGTGTGTTTTGAAAGCACCTGCCCCAGTCCTACGGTTTGACACCATCTCGGCTCCCGTTTGCGATCGTGATTTTAGAGGAATAATTGACAGGGGCAAAGAGGACGATACCATTAATTATTCGTAGGGGAGACGGCACACTGCAGCGAGAATGAATACTGGTTAAAAGCGTTATCTTTTTTAAATAACAATGACTTTACGATGGCAAAATAATAATTTTATGGGTAGTGTTTATTATTTATTATTTATTATTTATACGTTTTTTCTACATCTGGATTTGGTTTATTCAACAAGTCAGAGAGGTGGGCCCCTTAAGTAAGCTATAGCCTACTGCAATAAAAGATTTTTTTTAATTCGGCTTAAAATGTCAGGACCATTCCCTATAGTACACTCAAATGTCTTAGAGAAATTCCAGTCATATTTCGAAATGTATTATTTATTTGGTCAGAAGGACTGACATCACATTTAACATATACAAGTATTGTTGTGGGTCTAATAAAAACTGACAGAGTGGGGTAAAATAATAGATGGTCATTTGTCAAATGGTAACAATCTATATGGCCCACACTGAGAGTATGGTCCATTATCATTACTCATAACTGTGTTTATTATCATTCTACACGTTTATGTTACTATCTGGAACCGTTAGCTTATTAGTCAAGTTACAGATTCATTAAATGCCTACTGCAATGCCAAAGAGAGATGTAGGTTAATTACTTCTGTTTGTGAAATATCTGACCTGCTTATTTAAAGTAGGCTATGTTATCAGTTTGGTACACATATAAAATTATACCTATCGTACTTATTTATATAAGGCTTTTATAACCTTATACCTATAATATATAAACTAATAAACCGTTTAATATATAAACTAATAAACGGTTTAAACTCACGTTTCAAAATAAAAGTTATCGCATTCTAAAATTGCCTATTAATTGCCTTTAAAATGTTTAGAACAGGTATATATATATATATAAATAAATATATATTTAATATTTATAAAGTAATGCTATTAAATACTGTATTTAAGACTGTGCAGTTATAGTTATTTTCAAAACCATATAATTTAAAATACTTAAAATGGACATTTTCCTTAACTGACATTCAGGACAATCAGGAGATAACGTTTATGGGGAAATTTGCAAATAGGACTTTTATTATGAAATACAGTGAATTGCCCGTTACAATCGTCACCTTCAAACATTAGAAACACCTGACAGAACGAGAAATAGCTCATACTGTAATAGACTGTCGATTCATCCACTGGAAGTTTGGAGCCGTTTGTTTTTATTGCAAAATGGGAGCCTGTATGGCGTTGTGTTCTCTTGCGAGCTGTGTAAGTGTTTTGTTTTATTTTTCAAGGCATAACTTAGCTAACCGAGATGCTACCTCACATCGTTCCTAAATCGTTAACTGAACTGAAAATAGAGAATAATATAACTAAGGAAGCATATTTATATATAAAAATAATAACATAATAAACCGCGATATTTAAATAGAGAATGTGTGGTTTTGAAGAGTTGTTCGCTGTAAACAGCAGCACACGGAAGTGTGTTCATATTTGCATTGAGATTTATTATAGCAGATCCTCCATGATGGCTTCCTAACAAATAGCAATGATATGATTAACTTAATTATTTATAGAAAGTGTAGCAATGCAGGGAGTGATATTACAGTTAAGCAAAGTCAGCTGTTAATTGTTTTTAAATAATGTAGGCTTTGGTGTGATTTATTTGTGTTGTTTCGATGTGGTGTATTTGAGATTAGCTCATAATCAGGTCATACAGGTTTTTAGTTTTTGTATTAGAGAATAGCAGGTTTCACCTGTAATAGTGTTTCTCGCTCATTTTTAAAGAACTGAAGCGTACAGTGAATTAATTTGTTTAATACTTAAGTGTAAAAGGGAAGCTCGTACCTGTGTATCTCTAAGATATAGCTGGAAAAATGTGGTAATCAATAAAAGAAATCTGATATATTTACAAACCTGATCTGATATAATATATATAAATATATATATCAAATATATTTGTATGTGTTCAATGCATTTATTTTATTTCCAGTATTCATGGTGTTAATTGGAAGATTGGAACCCATACTATGCTGTTTGAGGCACTTTCTGTAAATGTTTATTTCACTGTCAGTCTACTTGCTGGTGCAGCATATACTGCAATACAGGGAAATCTGCTCTAAGTACAGCTAAAAACACTTTATATTATGGTTAGGATTGTTTATAGTTTGTTGAAAAAGCAGTGTTTTTACTTGACACTAGGCCTGTCACGATAACAAATTTTGCTGGACGATAAATTGTCCAAGAAATTATCGCGATAAACGATAATATTGTCGATCTGAGACCATTTTCATCTAGAATAATGATAATGGCATAATAATGCACATATGCCTTTCAAAATTCAAAAACTTTTATTTTTAGACTATTTAACACTGAAAATGGAAAACATTTTAAATATCCACAATAACAATGAACAAAACAACCAAAAACAATAAAAGCAATGGACTATCAGTCTCTGTTAACAAAAAAAATGCACTTGAATAAATACCAAAAACAATAAATAAAATGGATGTAAACAAAATTGCACTTCAAAAAATATTAAACAATAGGCTCAACATGCATTCCATAACAGGCAAAACTGCCTGTTAGGACCTTTGCAAATAAACAAACAAAAAGCCTCAAGCCATATGCAAAAAACTTTTGAAAAATAATTTCTCCAGCAAAAAAAGTGAATTGCAGTCTATGTACACCAATGATGAGAGAGAGAGAGAGATAGTGATTTATGGCAGATTCCGTGCAAGAAATACCAACATGTTGACTTTGTGTGGCATAAGGGGCCGTTCACATGTCGCGCCTAAAAACGCGTGGAAAACGCTAGGCGCGCCGCTTTCTTCCTTGTCAACAAAGCGCTCCGGAAGCGTCTGCCATTTCTAAGCAACCATCAGCTGCGCTCTAGCTCCAAGCTGCGGTGCGCTTGCTGCATTCTGAAAAGTTGAGATGTTTTTATCTCGATGCGGCGCGGACGCGCCTGGAAAAAACGAGCGCGTCGCACCGCGTGCGCGTCGCTTCCATTGTGCGCGCGCAAGCCGAGCGTCTACATTTAAAATAACGAATTTGAGCGCGCAAAAGACGCTACATGTGAACGGCCCCTAAGGCAGGATCTCTCAGGAGTAGCAATGTTGCCAGCTGTGCTAAACGTTTTAGGTGCATGTGCATGTTTGTTGTGTTACCGGTTTTAGTCTATACTGTTTTACAACAAATGCGACATACCGGCTCGCTCAGGTTAAGTGGTTCACCACGGTCATTCGTTTTGAATCCGAAGTGCTCCCACACGGCAGCTGTCGCGTTTGGCTTTGAAACCAATTCCATGTCACAACTTGCGTCTCGTCTTTTTGCTCTTCTCTACAGTCGCCTCAAGCACTCCCGCCTTCCCACACAAAGTCCATGTGACTGACAAGCGCCGCCTCCCCAAAGACAATGCAACTGACAAGAGGGTTTGCTTCTCCTACGCTAAGGAAACGAGAGTTGTCATTCAGTCGCGGATAACAAAAAAGTATGCAAATGAAATTATCGCGGCCGGAAAAATTATCGAGGTCATTTTTTTTTATCGTGCGATTAATCGATTTATCGACTATCGCGACAGGCCTACTTGACACTAATCAGTTGTGCCAGTAAGTCACACCTTCCATTTTGCTTGATCAGTCATACAGATCCAAACAAATTATACAAGTGACACAAAAGTTTGTGTAAGATTTCTGGTAAGATTTTCCTCATATGATGTTTAGCTGATCAGCTGCTCCTAGCATGGTGAATGTTTTAAATTAACTTTTATGCAATACACATAACTGGATTTATAAGGGTCAAAGTCTTTAACTGTGATTTCCTCACTGTTTCCAGTGCAACAAACCAACAAAACAACCCTTCTTCCTTCTTCTGCAGTCATATACAAAATAAATACGTCATGAAGGTCATGAAAATGTGTGGAATACTCTAATGGGAAAAAATAACTTGCACTTATTTCCACTAAAGGAATAATTTAAAGAGGCCAGGAAAAAAGAACATTTTAACAAACATTGAAATATAATTATACATGGTTCAAATATAGACACTCTGTTGGTTCTCATTGTCAAAACAATTTTTTTTGGACAAAAGAATTTTTTTATTTATCCAGGTGCAAATAGCAAATTACTTAATGTCACATTTCAAATTATAAGCATTTTAAATAAATGCTGTCCTTTTAAATGTTTTATTCGTCAAAGAATCCTGAACACAATATTATGATTTAAGAGTTCTTCAGCATATATTCAGGATATTGCTGAAGGATTATGTGACACTGAAGACTGGAAAAAAATCATCTTTGTAGTCACAGGAATAAGTTACACTTTAAAATACAGTGAAATGCAAAACTTAGGATAGTTGCTTTTAAATGGTAATATTATTTCAGAAATCTTTTTTTCAGCCTTTGTGAGCACAAGACATTTACAAGACATTTACAAAACATTAAAAAAAAAAAAATCTCCTGACCCCAAATTATCTTTTTCAGCTCAATATATATTAAATTGTATAATGTGCAGATTCCATTGTGAAATATGAGCATTAAACAATAAATGCTTGAACTGGTGCAATAATTGCTCTTTTGTTACAGGCCTCGTGTTTGTGTGGCTCAGCTCCATGTCTCCTCTGTGGCTGTTGTCCTTCTTCCAATAACTCCACTGTCACCCGACTGATCTTTTCTTTCTTCCTCCTGCTGGGGACACTGGTATCTGTAATCATGATCTTGCCTGGCATGGAGACACAGCTCCGCAAGGTGGGCCCACCATCAGTTTTCATCTGCCTCACTTGTGCTTTCAGTGCAGTTAATTTTCTGTTTCTGTTGTCTCTTCAGATTCCAGGCTTTTGTCAAGGAGGAACCGCAATACCAGGCATCGAGAACCATGTTAATTGCGACGTGATTGTAGGCTACAAATCAGTGTACCGTATGTGCTTTGCTATGGCATGCTTCTTTTTCCTGTTCACCATAATCATGATTCGCGTAAAGAGCAGCAAAGACCCTCGTGCCGCTATTCAAAACGGGTAAGCCTGGTTTATTATTTATAAACAGTTACATCACTACGCTATTGTTATTGTATTATTTTCTAAATTAATTTAATTGTATTTTATTGTTGACTGTTTTGCTAGGTTCTGGTTCTTCAAATTTCTGATACTAGTTGGCATCACCGTCGGAGCCTTTTTCATCCCGGATGGAACATTTCATGACGGTACATGAAATTTTAGATTGAACTATTCTGTTAACAGCACATAATAGAGCAATTTTCATTTTCATATATTCTCATAGGGAAATACATAAAAGCAATGACAGCATGTCAGTGATGTTAAGCTCTAAATGCAGCAACAGTCATGATAATGATTCTGGGAAGCCATTGTCAAAACGCAGGGCTAAATTTCAAGGGATCTAGAGAATGCCTGGTCTCTTGCAGGGAAGAAGTCAATTACTTTTTAATGACTGTTTTGAATGTTATGAGATGCATGGGAAAAGACCGTATTGAAAGTGGAATAGGATGTTATTATTTTTTCATAGCATATTACATTAGCAGTGAGAAGGCTTTGTTACTGTCTTACCGCAATTCTCATGGTGTGGAATTAAAGATGCAGAACGTTGAACGTGTTCAGAGATCATGGGTAGCTTCCAAAACAAGATCTTGACATAATGTTTTATTTTGGATTGAAGTATAAAAATATGGTCCCATCAGAGAATCATGTTTTATTAAGCATAGTTATAAATCTAGTTTAATATGTTTCTGTCATCATTCTCCCCCTCATTTCTTCCAAACCTGTATGACTTTTAGGGATGTCCCGATACAACGTTTTAACTTCCAATATGATACCGATATTGCAGCCTTCAGTACTAACCGATACAAATCCGATACAATAATCAGCACAAATCATGAATAATTTTACCTATTTCGTTGTGTGGAATGTATGAACGGCTGGATCAAACTGAGAACAAAAGTCAGCAACAGTAAGTATGGGGAAAAAAAACGACCAATTTATTAACTATTGGTTGCATAAATGTGAACCTTTTACATAAGAATATATTAAAAAGAATAAATATTAAGACCCTGATAAATATCTTAATTGAATAAACAAAGATATATTTTTTAAAGTGCAAAATACAAAATTAAAGGTCACTTCAGTTATTTATTTTTTACCGTCAGAAAATGGTAGGAACAGCTGAGAGCAGGAACATAAGAAAAAAATATATTGTTAATGGACCAACTGCTAAAGGTTGAGTGTCCAAAGTTTCAATTTCAAATGCGCGATGAGGTTGGACGTATTAAACTTTCCTGGTTCTGTTCCACCACAGGAAACTTGTGCATGACAAGTGTTGCACTGAGCCACACTGTCTTTTTCGGACTTTAATGAAAAATACTGCCACACGGCCGACATCGCTCTTTTTCTTTGCTACTTCTCTAGAAAGCAGTGTTGTGATCACGTGGGCTTTGCATACTGGCTCTGGACGCTGCTGGATAGAATAGCTGTAACAGAGTTTAGAGCGGAACGGACTGCTTATATCGGAGATTTTTAATGCAGTCCGATATAATCCGATAGAATTTTTTTGGCCTGATATCGGACCTATTTCCGATATCAATATCGGATCAGGACATCCCTAATGACTTTGCATATGCTGTGAGTTTGGGTTTAATTAACGTTCATTTCAGAATGCCACGTGCCATCAGATTTATAAAGGGGAATCATTTAAAAGGGGTCCTATTTTGCTCTTTTACAAAGTCTTTATTTTATTTTCGGGGTGCGCTAGAACTTACTCTCATGCTTGGTGGTTAGAAAAACGCTTTATCTTTTACATAATTTACATTATTACAATAGCTTTCTCCCCAGGCTGGCACAAATGGCTTGATTAGTTCCGGGTTTGATGAAGGTCTGCCTTCCATAAAACGAAATGTGTTGTGATTGGTTGGCTGTCCATGCTATATAGCTAAAGTTAGGCGAATCCTCCACCTCGTCCCTTCCCACCCAGTATTTATTCCAAATTCCGTAGGCTGGATTTATTTGAATGATATTCTAATGGACCACGTTGTGACATCATAGCATCCGGAAAACAAACGCTGTAGTCCAAAGGAGCCGTTCATTGTAGTTCTTGAAAAGGGATTTTTTTTTTAAACTAAATATCTCTGTTTGGAGTGGACTTTGAGATTTGTAACTTTGTCTAGAATTTTAACATATACACCACACACTGTCTAAAATTCAAAAAGTGAAAAAGCATAATAGAACCCCTTTAAAAACCAATGCGAACAAAGGAGAATATTTCAAAATAAAAGCACAGACCCTTAATCTAATTTTACACATTTTGATGTCCGCATATTGAAGAAATTATGGTGGCTGTAGCATTTATGTCCTAAAAAATGGCCAAATATTATAGATTAAGTTGACATTTGAATTAAATGTTGTTTAGATTGTGCAGTAAAGTGTAAAAAAAAAATGGATGCCCTCTGCAGTCATTTGTTATAATGTGCAATGTATATTAGCTCTATTGTTTATAATACATTATGGGTCAGATTTACTAAACAGGTACATCTGGCACAATTTTAACGCAAAAAGACGCAGTTGCAGGCTATTAGTAAAACTGGCCCTATGTGTTTTAATAGTTTTGTTCACTAAAACCATATGAATACTTGCTTTTGATACTTTATTTGAACTATTTTATTATCGCACAAAAAAAAAAAAAAAAATTGTCAGAATAATCGATTGATTACTGGGTAACCAAATTGTTTGTGACAGCCCTAGTCACTAAAAGTGATTGATTACCAACATTTAAAAAAAATATTGATGTGTTTCACTGAAAAAGTCACACAGGTTTGGAAAGATGCGAGTATGAGGAAATAATGACTGAATTTTAATTTTTAGCTACAAACCCATAAGACCTTCATCCATGTTCCGAACACAAATTAAGATGTTTTTGATTAAATCCAAGAGCTTTATGACCCTGCATAGACAGCAATGTAACTAAGCAGTTATTTTTGTTTTCTTTGCGCACAAAAAGTATTCTCGTAGCTTCATAAAATTGCAGTTAAACTACTGATGACTCTTGGATTTCATCAGAAATATCTTAATTTGTGTTACGAAGATAAATAAATGGAAGGTGAAGGTGAGTAATTAATGACTGAATTTAAATTTTTGGGTGAACTGTCACTTTAAGCACATTTAACCATAAGCTACTGAAGCATAACCTTTTTTTTTTTTTTTTTTAAATCACAGTTTGGTTCTACTTTGGTATTGTGGGCTCCTTCCTGTTCATCCTGATCCAGCTCATCCTCCTGATCGACTTTGCCCACTCCTGGAATGAGGTGTGGGCGAGGAAAGCTGAGGAAGGGAACAGCAAGTGTTGGTTCTCCGGTACGTAGAGAGCAGATACACTGGTTTTCACAATAGGTTTGCAAACAGGTGTGTCCCAATCCACTCTTTTCAGAGAAAGAAACATGAGACTATTTCCTATTCCTACAGGTCTGCTGTTCTTCACTATCCTGCATTACGCCCTGGCTTTTGCTGCAATCGTGCTGTTTTATCTCTACTACACCAAACCCGACAACTGTGCCGAACACAAGTTCTTCATCAGCTTCAACCTAATTCTCTGCGTCATCATATCTGTGGTTTCCATTCTGAAAAAAGTGCAGGTAAAGAGAAAGTACTAAAGCACTCTCTGCACCCTAAAAACAACACTATATTAAAATATTAAGCAGCATTAATACCTTAAACATAAAGCAGCAAACAGGAAATGACAAAACCGCTCTAACTAGCTGTTTCCAAATATGCCTCAGCACACATATCCTGACATGAATGCTGATTTATAATAATGTGCATAAGAAAGCAGTCTCTCGTTGTACTGAAGGTCATCTACTGTTTACATTAGCCTCCAGCTTTTGTCTTTGTAAGGAAACTTCTTTGTTTCCTTCTTTGCATACAGAATATCAATGCTGGCCTGCCACAACAGATGAGCTTTCTTCACTGTGCCAGCCATTATGAAAATCTGCGGTTTATGCTCAGTAGTTTCATACAAGATAGATAAAATCTGATGTGTGCTTTACTAAATATGTTTCGTCATTTTTGGATGTGTTTGCAGGATGCCTCACCTCAGTCTGGTCTGCTTCAGTCCTCTATTATTACTATGTACACTATGTACGTCACCTGGTCAGCCATGACCAATAATCCTAGTAAGTTAAATCTCAGAAAATATTTACTCTCTGACTTTGGTCTCTCTTTTTCATTTCATGAGTTTATATTTTGTTCCTACTCAGGCTGATGCAATTTTTTGGTGAGTTTTGTGGTGCATACAAACTAGATGCTTAACCTTTGTAGTCTCCTAAAGCTTGTTAATATCGAATAAAGCCAAATTACTTTTTAGCATCCAGATTTGATCAATTTAACTCACTATCCTCACCAGTCAAAAGTTTTTAAATAGTAATGTTTTTAATGGTTTTAAAGAAGTCTCTTCAGCTCACCAAGCCTGCATTTATTTGATCCAAAATACAGCAAAAACAGTACAATTTTGAAATATTTTTACTATGTTAAATAACTGCTTCTTATTTGAATATATTTTATAATGAAATTTATTCCTGCGATCAAAGCTAAAATTTTCAGCATCATTACTCCAGGCTTCAGCATCACATGATCCTTCAGAAATCATTCTAATATGCTGATTTGCTGTTCATATAAACATTTTTTCTATTATTATTATCAATATTTAAAACGGTTGAGTTAAATTTTTTTTTTTGAATTCGTTGAATAGTAAGATCCAAAGGTCAGCATTTGTCTGAAATTAAACACTTTTGTAACTTTATACACTACACAATTCGAAAACCTTGGAGTCAGTATAATTTATAAATAATAGAAATTAATACTTTTATTAAGCAAGTATGCTTTAAATTGATCAAAAGTGATGAGAAAGACATTTATAATGTTTCAAAATATTTCTATTTCGGATAAATGCTGTTCTTCTGAACTTTCTATATATCAAAGAAGAAAGCTCAGCTGTTTTCAAAATAAAAATAATAATGTTTTTGAGCAGCAAATCAGAATATTAGAAAGTTTTCTGAAAGATCATGTGACTGGAGTTACATTTAAAAATATATTCAAATAGAAAACTATTTTAAATAGTACAAATATTTCAACATAGTATTGCTTTTGCTGTACTTTGGATCAAATAAATGCAGGCTTGGTGAGCAGACTTATTTAAAAAACACGAAAAATCTTACTGTTCAAAAACTTTTGACTGGTGTATACCTTTTAGTAATCTAGATAAGCTTTAAAATGATTAGCTGACCACTAAGTGTGAAGTGTTTGATCATAGTCTTCAGTAGGGAAGTATGTGATCAATTGCGGTAGTTTTTACTTTTTTAGTTTCTGTATGTTCACTTTTAAACCTTTCATTTGTCTGGCTCCACCCATAGATCGTGAATGTAACCCTAGTTTGCTCAGCCTGGTGTCCAATATCAGCACAACTGTGGCCATGCCTACAAGCTCTCCTGGGATGGTGCAGTGGTGGGATGCTCAAGGCATTGTGGGACTGGTTATCTTCCTCTTCTGCACCTTTTATGCCAGGTACATTAAGCAAAACAAACATTTTTGAACATGATTTTTGCTTCTTTCATTGAGCTATGTTACTATCAGTATTTGCTATTAAAATGCATTAAGACCATCTCAAGTACATTTCAACATCAGCTATTGTAGTTAACTTCAATAGCGTGTCTTCCATGCTGATTCACTGTACATTACAATTTGACATTCACAACCAGCTGCACAGAAACAGGGGTTGTTTGATTGATTAGTGGTGTCAGATGTTGACACCTGTAGGCAAGGTCCAAAATTAATATTTGCCAAGCAGCAACTGTGAGTTCTAATTGGCCTTGGCAAGTAGACAAAAGAGTCACTAGTTAAAAGGTAAATGTGTTATTTTATTAGTTATAGAAATTGTGCTTGTTAAAGCGATAGTTCACCCAAAAATAAAAATTACCCCATGATTTACTCACCCTCAAGCCATCCTAGGTGTATATGACTTTAAGTTTTTCAGGCGAATGTAATTGGAGTTATATCAAAAAATGTCCTGGCTCTTCCAAGTTTTATAATGGCAGTGAATGGGCGAGACCATAATCTCTAGCCTCCGCTAACTGTCGCGAAACATAAGACGTAGGTGCAGTGTAAGCTCTGGTGAGAATATGCTAGTCTCACAAGAACCAAAATTGTTTACATCAAATAAAAAGCAGTCTCCTCTTGGCTTATATCAAAATCCTCCAACATTTGTTTACAAATCCTCATTTTGTACTTCTGATTTGTTACTGGTGTTTCGTTTTACTCTCTTCTCTACACTTATACAGACAAATCGATTCACTTCAGAAGGCCTTTATTAAAATCTTAAACTCCATTCACTGCCATTATGAAGCTCAGAAGAGCCAGGATATTTTTTAATAAAACTCTGATTGTATTCGTCTTGAAGAAAGTCACCTAGGATGGCTTGAGGGTGAGTAAATCATGGGATCATTTATAGGTGAACTATCCCTTTAAATAATGTGCTTCGTAAAAAATCTTTTGTATTCAGTTTGTGTCAACACTTCTTTAGATTTTTTTTTTTTTTGATTGATCATAATCCTAAAGTTTTTAATAAAAAAAAGTTCTTTGGAAAAGTTTTTGGAAGTTAAAATTAGATTTCAAATCAGATTTTTATTCATTTTCATTCAGTCTTTTGAATGGCACTAATATACAGGTGCATCTCAATAAATTAGAATGTAGTGGGAAAAGTTAATTTATTTCAGTAGTTCAACTCAAATTTTGAAACCTGCGTATTAAATAAATTAAACGCACACAGACTGAAGTAGTTTAAGTCTTTGGTTTTTTAAATTGTGATGATTTGGCTCACAATTAGCAAAAATCCACCAATTCACTATCTCCACTAATTAAAATACTTCACATTTTTAGTGAATTGTTGGCCTTCTTGAAAGTATGTTCATTTACTGTATATGTAAGACTCCTCTGACGTTGTCTGTGGTTCAGGAGTGGCTTAACAAGAGGAATACGACAACTGTAGCCAAATTCCTTGACCCGTCTGTGTGTGGTGGCTCTTGATGGCTTGACCCCAGTCTCAGTCCATTCCTTTTGAAGTTCACCCAAATTCTTGAATCGATTTTGCTTGACTCTTAAGGCTGCGGTTCCCTCAGTTGGTTGTGCATTTTTGTCTTCCACACTTTTTCCTTCCACTTAACTTTCTGTTAACATGCCTGGATACAGCACTCTGTGAACAGTCAGCTTCTTTGCCAAAGAATGTTTGTGGCTTAGCCTCCTTGTAAAGGGTGTCAATGATTGTCTTCCGGACAACTGTCAGATCAGCAGTTTTCCCCATGATTGTGTAGCCTAGTAAACCAAACTGAGACCATTTTGAAGGCTCAGGAAACCTTGGGAGGTGTTTTGAGTTGATTAGCTGATTGGCATGTCACCATATTCTAATTTGTTGAGTGAATTGGTGGGTTTTTGTTAAATGTGAGCCAGATCATCACAATTAAAAGAACCAAAGTCCTAAACTACTTCAGTCTGTGTGCACTAAATTTATTTAATAGAATTTTCCATGATTTGACAAATTTTCTCAATTTTTTGCCTTCCATTGGCAAGTGTACATTTTTCCATATCAGACAAAAACAACCTCTCTCCATTTGAGCTCTACCTCCAATCTGTCTCCTCATCAATTATATATCTGAGTCTGAGAGAAGTGAACGTCATTGTCATGCTGGTGTCCATGTGATGCCTTTTCTCTTTTCAGCATCCGTTCATCCAGTAACGCACAGGTGAACAGGCTGATGCAGACAGAGGAGGGGACAGGCACTGTGGGAGAGAAGGAGGTGGGCGAAGACGGACTGCAGCGTGTCATGGATAATGAAGAGGATGGCGTCACATACAACTATTCCTTTTTCCACTTCCACCTCTTACTGGCCTCTCTCTACATTATGATGACACTCACTAACTGGTATAAGTAAGTGCTCATTGTTCCACTTTTTAACTAAATAATATTATCATTATTTTTAAATATAAATAAATATATTATTATTTTTTTCTTTCTGCCTTTTCCTTACATCTATCTTCAGACCTGATATAACTACTCAGGCAATGCAGAGCACTATGCCTGCAGTGTGGGTGAAGATCTGCTCCAGCTGGCTGGGTCTAGGGCTCTACCTATGGACACTTGTGGCTCCTGTCATTTTCCCCAATCGAGACTTCAACTGAGCTGGAGTGGGTGAGACTCTCACTCACCCATTCAAGCTGGCCATGTTTGTGTTATGTTAGAAATACTACAATCTCCAAAAAACATTAAATAGCCAAGACAGAAAGCAATTCAAATCTGAAACAGAGATACCTAGACACTTACACTTTTAAAAAAAATCGCATGGACAACAGCAAAAGTATATGATGCCATGACAAGTATTTAAAAACAAAATGACACTTAAGTCCATTTCAGTTGTTCAGTAAGTTAATACATGATGTGAGGATTCCTGCTGGGCTGACACCATTAGATTTTCCAGTCTTCTCATTACTGACACTTAAAGCACACATTTTTTTAAAAATAATATAGCTGTGCAAAAATGTCTGTTTGAAGTAATGCTCGAGTGAACGGCAAATTCCGTTTCCGTTGTGCTTTGATTCCTCTTTCCTTTTATCTCATACTCGTGTCCTTAAGATAAAAGAGCTATAATGCAAGTAAAGCTAAGGTGGATGGACAATTAAGGAAATGAGAAGCACCCTTTTTGCTTAATGAATGATTCACTGCTGTCTCCCTTCTTACTCTACCATTCAAATGTTTGGAGTCTGTAAGTTTTTTTGAAAGATGTCTCTTATGCTAGACAAAGCTGCATTTATTTGGATAAAAATACAGTAAAAACACTAATATTGTGAAAAATGTAGGGCTGTCAAATGATTAATCGCATCCAAAATAAAACGTTGTTTACATACTATATGTGTGTGTGTACACACACATACATGTATATATTAAGGAAAAATATTCAGATTTGTATATAAAATATTTTAATTTATAATAGAGCTACAAAACGATTAGTCACAATCAGTTCAAAATAAAAAATTTTTGCATACTGTGTGTGTGTACTGTGTATATTTATGTATATATAAATACACACATGTATGTATTAAGGAAAAATAATAGATTTATATGTAAAATATTTATATTTATATATAATAAATTATATAAGTGTTTATATATAAATACATATAATACATACAAATATATATTTTTAAATATATACATGTGTGTTTATTTATATATACAAAATATACACTGTTTACACACACATAGTATGCAAACAAATTTAATTCTGAATCAATTAATCATGACTAATCGTTTTGCAACTGTAATATATCATCTAAATCAGCGGTTCCCAAGGAGGGGGCCTCAGTGATCCTCCAGGGGAGCCGTGAGATATTTTAAAATTATTTAAAAATTTTAATTTCATTATTAATATGCTAAATGAAAATAATAAAAGCACAGCCTCTCTCGTGTTCTGTGATTGATTACTTCAGACTCGGTGCAGCCACCGCACTGTTAAATACAGACTGAATGGCGGCTCCAATCTTCCAAACGCTGTACGCAAACTAATGTTACATCTCTCGGCTGCATGCATGAAGCAAACCATCGTGCTAATGTAAAGGAAAAGACAATTAGTGTAATAAAAATGAATTTGCTCGTGCCCAATGTATAACACTTGTGTATATCAGAGTCATACATTAGACACGCATAAATCCGCTATTGATTCACAAACTATGCGCGCTCTCGGGGCTCTGATCCCTATCGTATTTTTGCGTGAAATTTCAAAACATTTGCCTAGTTGTCCAAATTATTGTCCTGTGATTGTTTTATAGAGGAGTGAGGCTTGGTGTGTTTCAACAGATTTACAATGTATTTGCTGTATTTTGAATTAGTGTATATATTTTTTTAAATAGATACAAACAGTAGCTATTCAGTCAGTCAAGTTTAAAGGGATAGGTTTAGTGGTCTTTTGGTATCTCCCTGTTGTACGGCAGATTCACTTATTTAAGAAAAAGTACTCTGAAGTTGTAAAGAATGTCTGAAGTAAAGAGTTCAGGAGCTTTAAATCTATATATATATATATATATATATATATATATATATGTATATATATATGTATATATATGTGTGTGTGACCCTGGACCACAAAACCAGTCTTAAGTCGCTGGGGTATATTTGTAGCAATAGCCAAAAATACATTGTATAGGTCAAAATTATTGATTTTTCTTTTAAGTCAAAAATCATTAGGAAATTAAGTAAAGATCATGTTACATTAAGATTTTTTGTAAAATTCCTACTGTAAACCTATCAAAACGTAATTTTTGATTAGTAATATGCATTGTTAAGAACTTAATTTGGAGAACTTTAAAGGTGATTTTCTCAGTATTTTGATTTTTTTGCACCCTCAGATTCCAGATTTTCAAATAGATGTATCTCGGCCAAATATTGTCCTATCCTAACAAACTATACATCAATAGAAAGCTTATTTATTGAGCTTTCATATGATGTATATATCTCAGTTTTGTAAAATTTAACCTTATGACTGGTTTTGTGGTCCAGGGTCACATATATATATATATATATATATATATACACACACAAAAAGTTAGATATGAGCAGAGGTTTTCTTTAAAGATTATAAGGTATATTTAAAGTTTGTTTGAATTTTGAGGTTTTTTATAACATGCAGTAGAAGAATAATAAGGCAAAACAAATGTTTTGGTTAATAAAAAAGGTTTAAAAATAAATATTTTTCTCTTTACTGTGGAAGTACAGTATAAGAGGACATGTCAGGTGTAGGGGGGCCTTGCAAAATTGACCGGAGAAGGAGAGGGGCCCCAGAGTAAAAAAGGTTGGGAACCCCTGATCTAAATTATAGTATAGTATCTATAAGTATAAATATGTAGACATAAATATTTTTTAAATTTATACGTGTGTGTGTGTGTGTGTGTGTGTGTGTGTGTGTGTGTGTGTGTGTGTGTGTGTGTGTGTGTGTGTGTGTGTGTGTGTGTGTGTGTGTGTGTGTGTGTGTGTGTGTGTGTGTGTGTGTGTGTGTGTGTGTGTGTGTGTGTGTGTGTGTGTGTATATATACACACACACAATAAATAAACAGAGTAAACGCACAGTACGCAAACAAACTTATTTTGAATCGATTAATCGTTTTGCAGCTCTAATATTTAATCTAAATTATACATTATAAATATTTTTTAAATATATACACTTATTTTGGATGCAATTTATCGCGATTAATCTTAATTCAATTTAAAACAACTGCTGTCTGTTTTACTATATGTTAAAATATCATTTATTTTATTTTCAGAAGCCTTTACTCCAGTTTTCAGTGTCACGGGATCCTTCAGAAATCATTCTAATATGATAGGTGCTCAAGAAACATTTATTACATTATTAATAGTGAGAACAGTTGTGTTGCTCAATATTTTTATTTAGCATTTATATGAAATGGCAGTTGCCATAACTGCCATTTTGATCAATTTATTTCATCTGTGCTTAATGAAAGTGTTATTTTATGTAAAAAAAAAAAAAAAAAAAATCCTACTGACCCCAAACATTTGAACAGTAGCGTACTTCTAGCATAGGAGTCGCTGTGTCTCCACACATGAAGAATAAATGAATGAAATAAGTTATATGAACTAGTTGCTTTTACCAATATCCTCAATAATTCACTTCTTATGGTTCTTAAGGTTTCGCTGTCATTTCAAACTCAGAATGGCTGTTAGTATGTTTTATAAAGCCAATATTGCTAGTTTATCTTGTTTAGCATTAAGGTAACAAAACTACCTGTCGGTTTAACAGGTGCAAGCTACTCAAACCTGAGGCCACACATTTCCAGTCTAACAAATAAACTCAATAACTCTCCTACAGACCATCAATGTAGTGGTCCTAGCCACGAATTCAAATATGCATGATACTGCTGCTAGAAACCTACTCTACCTGAAGATGAAACCTTTTTTACAGTGATAGCATTTCAACTTCAGGGTTCAATGCATTGTACAATAGCCACTATATAATATACATTTTCACTCCGATTTAGCACTTTTTTCTCAAGCAATGGGGAAAGAGGGCCACGTGCGCAGAGGGGCTTAAACAGGGGACCGTTTTCACTCCGTGTCCTCTCTAGAGCCTTTTAAACTTGTGCATCCAGCAGATAAGCCCAATCTGACACACCCTTCCCTCGTACAACTCACTACACCACACTCCACCGTAAGATCACACACTCTGACCGGGGTTTCCCGTACTGCCATGAACAACAGACTGTGCTGTAATATTAATCGCTGATCCAAATTAATATACTATGGTGCTGCCAATCCATCAGAGGCACTTGTTAGCATATCTAGCTATATTGTTGTTTGGCAGAATACTTGTGTAAAAGGTACTTCAGTGTGGCAATAGGTCATTTAGTGTGGAATAACACATTAAAATAGCACTTCAGTTCAGGGCTAGGTAATGTGTTAAAATTGCTATATTTAATGGGTAGATGTTTCTGAAATCTGATTGTTAATCCTTCCGCCTGTGACACTTTGAACACTTTTAGTGACTCACTTAAGTTTTTGTTGTTTGTTTTTTGTTATTAATTTGTAAGCACATGCTGGAGTAAAATTCCGTAAGAATTTTGTGAAGATAAAAAGCTAAAAGTGACCATACGTGTAATTTACAATTTATGAAAAGCAAAATATGACGTTGGCAAATTTCGTAACTCTAAGTATTGTGGCTGTCTGCCTCAAGTCATTCGGTATTGCCTGTGCTATGCTTGTGACATTGGAAGAAACTGATTGCAAAGTATGTACTGAAAGTGTATTTGAACTTTTCCCAAAGTAATAGTTTAACGCAAGCATGACGGTTCATGTAGTCTATTATTAGAAGCAACATGCAAGATTAGTAATTCTTCATGTGCCTTTCTATGATAACTTCTTATCAAAAGTGACCAGGATTATTTCAGACCTGTGAAAAAGTGCCTTTGCTGTTTTATAACATTTCATTTTTTTCATACCATTGACAATATTGCTCTTTTAGTTGTTTCTGTAGAGGTACAGTACTACTGTTTCAGTGATCTGGTGTTGTTCAATCTGTGCTTAATGCTGTATATATTTCAATAAACTTGTGTAAACTGTTGGTTAGTTAGAGTCGAGTCTTTACAGATCTACTGTACTGATCTGACTGCCAATCTAAATGAAAAGTGTGTGACTTTATTTTTAGATGTAGAATTTATATCAGAGCAGTGATTGATGTTTGTTTGTTTATTGCTCAACAACAATAATATTTTTGCTCAATTATCTTTCGCTATACAATATTTAAATATATTATAATTTTTATATATACACTACCAGTCAAAAGTTTTTGAACAGTGAGATTTTTAATGTTTTTTTTAAAGTCTCTTCTGCTCACCAAGCCTGCATTTATTTGGTCTAAAGTACAGAAAAACTGTAAATTTTTGAAATATTTTTACTATTTAAAATAACATTTTTTTTAATATAAATATTTTTAAAATGTAATTTATTTCCGGTTTTAAATCTGAATTTTTAGCATCATTACTCCAGTCACATGATCCTTCAGAAATCATTCTAATATTCTGATTATCTGCTCAAAAAACAATAACTGATAAATAGAAAGTTCAGAAGAACAGCCTTTATCTGAAACAGAAATCTTTTGTAACATTATAAATGTCTCTATCATCACTTTTGATCAATTTAAAGCACCCTTGCTAAATAAAAGTATTAATTTCTATAATTTCTTTCCAAAAAAAAAATACTGTATTGAAAATAAGCTTTTGAATGGTAATAGTGTATAATGTTACAAAAGCTTTTTATTTCAGATTAATGCTGATCTTTGGATCTTTCTATTCATTAAAGAATTCAGTAAAACAGTGTACTTAACTGTTTTAAATATGGATATTAATAATGATAATAATAATACAAATCAGCATATTAGAATGATTACTGAAGGATCATGTGACACTGAACACTGGAGTAATGAGTTGCAATTCTGACTTTTTTTTTTTTCAGAATGGAGAGATATAAACTCGCATTTGAGAGTTATAAAGTCCGAATTTTAAGATATAAAGTCACAATTCTGACATTTTTATTTTTATTTTTTCTCTGTGTTATGACTGGTCAGAATTACATGTAACAATTCTGACTTTTTCTCTGAATTTGTGTGATACAGACTTGCAATTCTGACTTTTTTTTTCCTCAGAATTGACTTTTTTAATCTACTCTCCGGTCTGGCTTGTTTTTCAGACAAAAATGTCAGATTTGGTGTTAGACTGGAGACTGAAGACTGGAGTAATGACATTGAAAATTTAGCTTTAATCACAGGGAAAAGAAAAACAGTAAAAATATTTTGAAATGTTACTGTTTTTGCTGTATTTTGGATCAAATTAATGCAGGCTTGGTGAGCTTTTGACTGGTAATGTAAAATTAAATATAAATATAAAAAAAGATAAAAATATGTTTAAAAAATAATTTAATTTAATATTTAAAAGAGATTTAAATTTTATATTTTAATATTTTTGGTACTTTATTTTTGTTTTATTTTTAATGATGTTAAGCCCTGATGTTGGACATCTAAACACTGCTGAACATTTAAATCAAGTCTGCTGCAACACAATGAGAAGCTTGTATTTTTATTTGCTGTCTGCCCACCAGGTGGAACTGATGTTCTGTTGATTTTATCTTCCATGTCATGGAAGAAATTCACTGCTCAATACTGATGGTCATCACAGGCCAAACAATGTAGCTTTTAATCACTTAATACTACTCCAGTTATGCAATTTCATATCAGCACTTTTTCCTAGATAAAAAGTCCCATCATCGACTTCAGATACGGACCTAATTATTGTTTTTACCTCCACCGATGTCATTTAAACTCTGCTGTTCTTTCTCCATCTATGTTTATGCTTTTTGTGTTTACCCATTTTAGTCTCAGTGCCTCAAACTGGCCTCACTGACCATAAAACCCTCTTCCAGTTACAAGCAATTATCACGCTCACAATTGTGTAGCCTTTGGCAGCATTCGCCACAAAAATGCTACTTTACTATCGCCAGAGAAAACTAAGGAAAAACAGGCTTTCGAAAGTAGCGATACCAAAAGGGAGCATGTTTGGAGAATTCCTCTCAGTGCTGGAGATGTTTTGAGTGGCTTGCGGATAAGGAAGGTATTGAACGTTAAGTGCTTTTGGGCCCTGCAAATCAGGCCCCTCTTCTCAAATGTGTGGTTTATCAGTTGGCAGCTTGACTAAGCATAGATAATGCTTGCTTATGCAAGAGTGTTTTGCTAATAGTGTTGATATGTTTCTGCACACTTGTGTAACACTAGCACAGCAGAACATCTGTATCTGTAGGTCAGGGTTCCATGACTCACTCTATATGGTTTTCCTTTAGAAGCAGGTGGGTGTGTTACACACCCATGAGAGGACATCAAGAGCTCAGCGGAGCTTTATTTACCCTCTGTAGGCAGGCTATGGGGTATTTCATGTGGTTTTATGAAAGCATTGAAGTTTAAATATTGAATGGCGTGCCATGAAACATTTATGAAAGTTACCAATTGATATGTAATGCAGTTTCTAGGATTGGCCTTGCTCTTAACCCAAGGTTTAGTACATTAGCTAATGGTATGTAAGATTTTTTTTGCATCATTCGTTCTTATAACCTCAAACATAAAAGAGAGGAAAAGAAGTGCACACTATATGGCTTTAACCTGAAATTGGAGTCAAATTGACTCCATTTACTTACTCCTAGTCTTATTTTATATGATTTATCAAACCACAAAGAAAAAATGCATGTTTGAAATTACTTTGCTTTTCTGCAAAAAGTTGGGGCATGGAAAATGTTAAAGCAAGAAAAAATATTTAGACATTTGAAATTGAGAAAATTGCCTTTAAAGTTGTTCAGATGAACTTCTTAGCTATGCATATTACTAATCAAAAATTTAGTTTTGATATATTTATTTATTATTCTTCATGGAACATGATCCTTATCGTAATGATTTTTGACATAAAAGAAAAATGGATCATTTTGACCCATACAATGTATTTTTGGCTATTGCTACAAATATACCCGTGCTACTTGGGACTGGTTTTGTGGTCCAGGGTCACATATATATATTTACAAAACGCATTCAATTTTCTTAAAGACCTGCCCCACTTTGTTACTGTGTCTGACAAGCAGGCTTGTGCACAATTCAGAATTTCAGAATTGGCCGCCATTCAATTCATGAGTTGGAATTTGAATTGAATTGACTCCGCCCCACAGGAAGTTGAATTTGAATTGGAGTTGGAATGACAGGAAGTGGAATTAAATTCATGGCAATTCAAAGACATTCCACACAGTCATACAACAGAAAGAATGTGTTGAATCTCACATACAGTTACATTAATTTTGTAATTTAATAGCAAAATTTCATTACACATAACTAGTCACTCCTCAACCCTGCATACATTTTGTTCCAACATATAGATAATGATCAAATTCTTTAAATAAATTACTCCCTCACTGCTTGATTAGTTTTGTTCAAAATGTTATTTTCATTTCAAAGTAATCAAATAACACAGTGTAATCTGTACAAGTAGTTCAAACTAATATCATTTATAGAATATGTAATGAAATCATATCTGACATATATTGTAAAGCTTCATTGTTATACACTTCACTTATGTATATGAATTTCTTTGAATTTGTATTGAATTGCAATTCTGCTTCCTTTAATTCAAATTCGAATTGTAATTCTAGATTCTGTTTTTGACATCAATTCAAATTCAAGAATTGAATTGGAATTTAGGAGTCATTCTCAATTCAATTCTGAATTGTGCGCAAGTCTGCTGACAAGCCATGGCTCTGTCATGCAGTGTGGCCAAGTCTTTTTTATCCCCCCCCCCCCGTAGAACTGGGCTACTAGATTGAAGTGACCCCAATAACATTTAGCTCCTGGAATGCAAATTTTACCAGGGGAACCTAGCCAAAAAATGTGTAATTTACCCCCTGCAGCAACGCTTTTTTACAGGGGGACCCCCACTGAAACTTGATTGGGTTAGTTTTGGGCTAGTTTTGAGTAGCAATTGGGTGGGTTTTGTTATGAAAACTTGGCAACCCTGCTCTCACGCCACACACCATGTTCTTACGCAGGGAAATATACATCTTGGAGCAAAGAGAAAAACTTACAACATCCCAACAGACAAGACAGAGCAGGTTACTTTAGATGTGAAACAGTCTCAGCTTTCAAATTTTGTCATTTTATCTCTTACGCTTTACTAGTTACAGTGCAAAATAAACATAAATCAGCATCGGAAGGTATTTTGTTTCAACCGCAGAAAGGCATCAATGCACACTATTTTTCAAGTTCAAGTCCACCAATGTGAATGTCGCAGGTCTGACTTTATTCTCAGTGTTATGATTGGTCAGTCGCAATTCTGACTTTTTTTTCCACCGAATTGTGTGATACAGACTCACAATTCTGACCCTTTTTTTTTCAGAATTAAGAGATATAAACTTGCAATTTTGATTTTTTTTTTTTCTCTCTGTGTTATGATTGGTCGGAATTTCATATCACAATTCTGACTTTTTTTCTCTGAATTCGTGTGATACAGACTCGCAATTCAGACTTTTTTTTTCCCAGAATTGTGAGATATAAACTCGCAATTGGGAGATATCAAAGTCACAATTCTGACTTTTTAAATCTACTCTCCGGTCTGGCTCGTTGTGAGACAAAAATGGCAGATTAAGTGTTATGATTGGTCAGTCAGATAACCTGTCAAATCTGATATGAAACACTTGTCAAAATCAAATTAGTTCCAGATAAATTAAATAAAGTCTCAACCAATTATTATTATTATTATTATTAAAGTTATTATTATTTATTAGTCTTTTTTTCATAAATTTGTTTGTAATTGTGAGTTTATATCTCGCAATTCTGACTTTATTTCTCAGAATTGTGACTAATTTCTCAGAATTGCGACTTAATTTCTCAGAATTGCGACTTAATTTCTCAGAATTGCGTTTATGTCTTACAATTGTGACTTCATAATAGGCAATTGCGAGTTTAAATCTCAAAACTTTGAGAAAAAAGTCAGAATTGCAAGTTATAGGGGCCGTTCACATGTCGCGCCTTTCTTCCTTATCAACAAAGCGCTCGGGCGCTTGCGCTCCGGAAGTGTCTGCCGTTTCTAAGCAACCATCAGCTGCGCTCTAGCTCCAAGCCTATGCGTCTCCATGCATTGTTTCTTCTATTAGCGTCAAAATAATGGGGGCTTGACAAATCATAAAGTTCAGGAAATACCTGGACCACAATGATGAGCTGCTCCTCCATGTTTCTGCTGAGGTTTCAATGTATGGAAAAACGTGAGGAAGCTGATTGGTTGGTTCATGTCACATGACCTGCGGTGCGCTTGCGGCATTCTGAAAAGTTGAGATGTTTTTATCTCGATGCGGCGCAGACGCGCCTGGAAAAACGAGCGCGTCGCACCGCGTGCATATCGCGACCGCGTCGCTTCCATTATGCGCACGCAAGCCGTGCGTCTCCATTTGAAATAACGAACTTGAGCGCGCAAAAGACGCTACATGTGAACGGCCCCATAAAGTCAGAATTGTGAAATAAAAACTGAGGGAAAAAAGCAGTTGTGAGTTTATACTTGTATCTTGCGATTCTGACTTTATTTCTCGGAATTGTGATTATAATTTCTCAGAATTGCAACTTTATTTCTCTGAATTTTGAGAAAAAAAAGTCAGAATTGCGAGTTTTTGTCACGTAATTTTGAGAAAAAAAACATCAGAATTGCGAGATGTAATCTCGAAATTGCAAGTTATAAAGTCAGAATTGTTTTTTTTTTTTCTCGCAATTGTGAGAAATAATGTCAGAATTGCAAGATAAAAACAGGAAAAAAAATCATAATTGCAAGTTTATATCTCACAATTCTGACTTGTTTCTCAAAAAAACTTGCAATTGTGTGTTATGAAGTCACAAGTGCAAGACATAAATGCAATTCTAAGAAATAAAGTTGCAGTTTGGAGAAATTATAGTCACAATTCTGAGAAATAAAGTCAGTATTGCGAGATGCAAGTATAAACTCACAATTATGATTTTTTTCATCTTTATAACTTGCATATGCAAGTTTATATCTTGCAATTTAGACTTTAGACTTAGACTCAAAACTGAGATTTAAACTTGCAATTGTGTGTTATGAAGTCACAAGTGCAAGACATAAATGTAATTCTGAGAAATAAAGTTGCAATTTGGAGAATTTATAGTCAAAATTCTGAGAAATAAAGTCAGAATTGTGAGAAACAAGTGTATATATTTTTTTATCCTGTTTTTATCTTGCAATTCTGACTTTATTTCTCGCAATTGTAAGTTTATATCACACAATTCTATAGAAAAAAGTCAGAATCGTGACTTTTATATCTCGCAATTCTGACTTCATAACACGCAATTGCACGTTTATCTTACAATTCTCACTTTATAACTTGTGATTGCGAGTTTATATCTTGCAATTCTTTTTTATATCTCAGAATTGTGACTATTTCTCAGAATTGCGTTTATGTCTTGCAATTGTGACTTCATAGCACGCAATTGCGAGTTTAAATCTCACAATTTTGAGAAAAAAAGTCAGAGTTGACAAAAGTTTTTTTTAATGCTATTCTTTTAGACTTTCTATACATTAAAGATCCTTAAATGTGTTGTGGTTTCCACAAAAACACATTGATGATGATAATAATAAGAAGAAATGTTTCTTGAGAACCAATTCAGCATTTACGAAAATTTTTTGATTGGAGTAATGATGATGATAATTCAGCTTTGCCCTCACAGGAATAAAAATATATTAAAATATAAAAGGTACTTAAAAATGCACTACTATACTTAGTTATTACTGTTAAATACAGCATTGTTAAGCATAAGAGACTTCTTTCAAAATCGTACTGAACTCTAACTTTTAAACGGTCAGGTTACTGAAGTAAATGGTTGAGTTTCCCTTCATCCTTAAATTAACTAAAGACAGTTAGAGGATTGAAATGGCCATAGCTATATTTTACCGATGCTAAAAGCTAACGAGGAAAGACGATAATGACTCTGATGCTGAGTAATAAAGACAGAGATGTGTGTTTGCAGAGATAAAGCTTCCCAATTAGCGAAGAGATATTGACCGAACGCGCCGTAGGACGTTACTCTTGATCCACATAGCTGAACTCCCTCAGCTCTGCTACCAGAATGTATAGTTGATTTTGGCTGCTGTAGTGGAGTATAACATTTCACATTGTCTTTGTCCTCATTTTTAATCAGGTCTGTCTCGTAGCTGATGCCAGGAACCTTTGGTTTCTTCTTGTTAGAGTTCAGCATCTTGGGACTCTGCCTAGTATGGAACAGAGGTTCTAAGAACTATGAACTTGGTGCCAGCTCAAAACCGCGTGAAAAAACCCGGTCGGAGGATAATAAATGTGTCAGTGAGGGTGTGTTTGTCTCTCTATACTTTTCAAATGCGGCTTTGCAGCTGTCCAGCGCCGGAACTATGCGTCTTTCTTCATGCCAGACTAAAACAAACGTGATATTAGATGAAATCAGAGTAAGCGTGAAGCATTCTCATATGTTTTAATGATTTTACTGTGAGAATGGACAAATATTTTCATCACTTCAGTCACAATAATGCCTTAAAATGAAATTCTGCAGTAAAACCATGCAGGAAACAGTTGGACAATGATGTCTTTCCTGTTTTCTCCATTAAAAGTTTGGAAACATTATCCTAAGGCTGGCCTGCTGGTTTATTTTAAGTAGTTCAGAGGAGTTTTTGGTGCTTTTTAGCTTGAGAGATCCATGTAAGACAAGCAAACCTTGCTGTGTATTCATCAGAGACATTGTTGAGTTTTAAGCCTGTATAATGCAGTGTTCTTCCCTGAATTCTGAAATAATGTGTTCTCACTGTATCATCTCCCAGCCCACTCTTTATCTAAAAGCTTGTGTTGTTCTCTCGGAGCTGCACATAAAGGATCTCATTCCTATATGAGAAACAAACTTTGGAAGAAGCATAAAAGAAAAATAACTCCCCTCATCAATTCATATAAACTACTTACTCCTGTCTAGGAACTCTCCCTCTCTGACAGGCTTGCCTAACAATGAACAAGGGAGAGAGACACATCAACAAAATGATCTCACTCCCTCAGCACCAGCACACACACACTGACTCAGCAGTGCTGCAGGATGTTCTGTCTCTGCTTTGACCCTCTCTGCTCCTGAGTTCCTAGAGCCAGACTGGTAAGTGTATCTCCAGGGATCCCTTTAACCCAGTGTGAAATCACAATGCTGATACTCGGTCTGCTGTCAACGGGATGTGACGTGCAGTCGTGCATTTTCATAACAGTTTCGCCTAAGAAATTGTCATCTTCTGCATCATTAAAACTGTACATTTCACATTTTCAGGAACCAAAAAAAACCTTACTTACGCAGAGTACCATTTGATTTGATTTTGATTTGATCACCTGCAACAACCAAAAGTACTTTAAACTCGGTCTGTCTTTCGTTCGTTCATGCATTGGTTTATTCGTCTATCATCAGGTCCGTCCATCCGTCCATCTATCTATTGCTTCTTTGTTCGGTTGTCTATCGTTTGTTTGTTCGCTCGTTCAACAAACCAACAAATGATAGATAGATTAGAGATTTGTCTATCGTTCGTTCATTCGTCTATCGATGAACGGACATTCGTCCGTCCATTTCCGAGAAACAGATGAACGTCCGTCTGTTTCTATTTATCTATCTACCGTCCGTCCGTTCATCTGTTTCTGTTTATCTATCTATCTATTGTTTGTCTATTGTTGATTTATTTGTTTGTCTGTTTCGTTCCTATCTATCTGTCTGTCTGTCTGTCTGTCTGTCTGTTTATCTATTGTTCATTCATTTGTTCGTCTGTTTCTATCATTTGTTCGTTTGTTTATCTATTGTTCGTTTGTCCGTCTGTATCTTTTTGTTCGTTTGTTTGTCTTGTTCATTCATTCGTCTGTATATATCATCTATCTATCATTTATTTGTTTGTTAATCTGTTTCTATTTATCTATCTGTCATTTGTTTGTTTGTCTATTGTTAATTTGTTTGTCTGTTTCTATCTATTTCTATCTGTCATTTGTTTGTTTTTCAATAGTCTATCGTTTGTTTATATTTATTATCTATCTGTTATTTGTCTATCTGTAATTTATTTGTTTGTTCATCTTTTTCTATCTATCACTTGTTTGTTTATTTGTTCGTCTGTTGTTCATTTGTTTGTCTGTATCTATCATCTATCGTTCATTCAACTGTTTATCTGTTTCTATCTACCGTTTGTTCATTCATTTGTCTATCGTTCGTTCGTTTCTATCTATCATCTATTGATTGTCTGTTTATCTATTGTTCATTCGTTTGTTCGCCTTTTTCTATCTATCATTTGTTCGTTTGTTTGTCTATTGTTCATTCGTTCATCTGTATCTATCATACAGACGAAATGGTTCTATCTACCATTTGTTTGTTCATTCTTTTTTCTATCTTTCGTTCGTATCTATCTATCTATCTATCTGTTTGTTTGTTTATCTATTGTTCATTTGTTTGTTCGTCTATCATTTTTTCGTATGTCTATTGTTCATTCGTTCGTCTGTATCTATCATCTATCTATTATTCATTTGTTTGTTCATCTTTTTCTATCTATCACTTGTTTGTTTATTTGTTCGTCTGTTGTTTGTGTTTGTCTGTATCTATCATCTATCGTTCATTCAACTGTTTATCTGTTTCTATCTACCGTTTGTTCATTAATTTGTCTATCGTTCGTTCGTTCGTTCTATCTATCTATCTATCTATCTATAGTTTGTTTGTTTATCTATTGTTCATTCGTTTGTTCATCTATCTTTTGTTCGTATGTCTATTGTTCATTCGTTCGTCTGTATCTATCATCTATCTATTAATCATTTGTTTGTTCATCTGTTTCTATTTATATGTCAGTTGTTTGTTTGTCTCTGTTTATCTATGGTTCATTCATTTGTTTGTCTGTTTCTATCGATCTATCTATTTATCTGTCTATTGGGGTTCATTCGTTCAGTTGTCTATCGTTTGTATATGTCTATCTGTCTGTCAGTCAGATGCCTCTCTCCTGTCTAAGCAGGTGGTTTACTCCAGGATAAGCCGTGGTAAGACCCATTGATTGGCTTTAAGAGGCTTCTATGTTCCTAACATGTTCCAGGAGTTACACCACAAGCAGTAAAGAGGTTTCAAAAACAATCTTTTTAATTCCTGGGAGTTTTCTGTTTTGTGTGACCATCTGAGAGTCTACAAAACCAGCTGTAACTGGTTTTTTAGAACAAAATCTTTTTGAGAGCAGAAAAAAATCATTTTGAGAGCAACTGTACTCGATTTGCAGGCGCTGCTCTTATAGTGAAATGACTGAAAGCGGCTGTCAGAGGTGTAATTGCATTCTAAGTGTAAAACCCAAGCACATTGGATTACACGGCAGTATGTAGCAAAGCTAATTGAGTTTTGGTCCTGCTGGCACATGTGTGCTGGAAACATTTACCCAACATTACCACCCATTAGACTCCACACAGCCCAGAGTTTGGCAGCAGAGTGGCAGAGGATTGCGATGCCTTCCTGCAAGGGTGGATTTATCTGCTCTGAAGGCCAGGAGCAAGAAACCGCCTCTAGCTTTCGCTGTACTATGCAAATATACTACATTAATTATCCACATCTGCATGTGTCAAAAAGAAACTTCTAAGTGAAAATATGAAGGTCATACATGAAAACACAAGATAATCCTTGTAGTTCCTCACTGTCAGGCTCATGTGTGTTTATTTAGTATTTTGACTATATATCTTGTATATGACATTTCCATCCATTTTGCAGATCCTCCTCCATAGTCAGATTCCAACTCTGTTCATTCAACGATGTTGGCAGCCATTATATATGGAATACATTTGGGACAATATTAACTCCATGTAATGGGGGAGCTCAGATGTACATGCTACAACAAGTAATGGACAATGAAATATCAGATACTACAGATGATGGTGTACATTACCAACAAAGTGAGATATATTACAACTTATTGATTTTACTCTGAGCTATTATCTTGCATGTGTATCAAAATCAAATATTTACACACATGATATGTAAGGTCACTATATAATATCTTATATCACTTACAAAAAGTACACTAGAAGTACCACAGTCTTATCAGTGTTGCCTCTGTTAACTAAAACTAAAGTGAAACTATGAAAAATTGTTTGGGTTAATATAATACAAATATTAGATTAAAAAATTTAACATAAAAACTTACATTTTTAAAAAAATAAAAATAAGAAATGTCGCTAAGTACTATACAGAAACTGAAATTTAAATAAATAACAGGTAAATAAAGGTAAATATAAATTTAAAAAAATACTAAAATGATTAAAGCACCTTAACAAACTTACTAAAACTTAAACTGAAATTAAATTTAAAAATCAAAGTTAATTAAATATATTAATTAATACTTTTAAAATATATAAATAACAATGTGTGATATCAGATTTAATACAGTGGTACTTTAGTATTCAGTGTATTACATCTGTGTACAAAGTCCAAAAGTCTGAGACATTTATATTTTACATAACAGTTATGTAATAATCTTACTTAAACCTGGTAATAATATAATATAATATAATACTAGACAATATAATACTAGAAAATGTTTTGAATTTTGAGAATTACAATTTTTATTATTTATTTCTAGGTCACTAATACATAATATAAAATAATAATAATAATAATAATAATATAATACAAAATAATACTAGAAAATGTTTTGAATTTTGAGAATTAAATTTTGTATTATTTTTTTCCAGGTCACTAAAAATATAATATAATATAATATAAAACAAAATATTTTGAATTTTAAAAATTACAATTTGAATTATTTCCTAACTATAATATAATGCAAAATAATACTACAAAATGTTTTTAGTTTTGAGAATTAAAATTTGTATTGTTTCTTTCTAGGTCACTAAGTATAATATAATATAATACAAAATGTTTTGGATTTTGAAATTTACATTTTTTTTATTTATTAAATAAATATAATATAATATTATAACAAAATGTTGTGAATATATAATATAATATAATACAAAATGTTTTGAATTAAAAATATTACAACTTGTATTATTTCTTAAAATATATAATACTGAATGTTTTAAATTTTGAGAATTACAATTTGTATTATTTCTTAAAATAATGAAGTCTTAGAATTTTGACTATACTTAATACAATGGTAGTTAATAATTTCTAAATACATAATTGTTTTTTGTAGGTACATGCCCAATCAAAAAAACAACAACAACAATTAAAACTATAGTAAAACCACACTACTTTTTTTGTAAGCTCTGGCTTGATTATTTAATGCATCACGGTATATCCTTCCTTCCTTCCTCCGAATGTTTTCTTTCACTCCTGCATTATCTTTGACTGTCTTTGTGTTCCTGCAGCAGGCAGCATTGTTTCTCTCGGTCTCACTCTCTACGTCTCTGTCTCTCGGTCTCTTTGGCAGGCTGCTGTGTGCCGTGCACAGGCGCAGGCCGGCTCTGTGGGGAGGCTGATCTAGTTATATAACAGTCGGTGCAGCCGTTGTCTGCTGGAAGACGAGCATGCAGGCATCCCTGTTACATAAGCCTGTTAGGATCATATTGTCACAGTGTGAAGCATTCACAACCCAGTGTCCTTGCTACTGTGCTTCCCTCTCTCTCTCTCTCTCGCTCTTGGGACCCAAAACCCGACAAAAGGGTGGTCCAGTGCAGTTCAAAGAGTGTGACTGTGAACTGTGCAATCACGGCTCAGCCTATCAAAGCGGCCCTCTCTGCATGGCCTAAACCCCCCACCCACGCGGCCGTCACGCACCTCACATCCACACGCCCAGTCAGGTGTCCTGTTTGACTCAGGCGAGGACGGCGGCTGTCATGACGATGGAGCCAGCAGACCTCTCGTTCTCCATGGGGAGTCTGAACGACAGTGGCATCCAGTGACAGGATCAAGCAGCTGTGGGCTATGACTCATCACCTGAATGCCAGGTGAACTTTAGCAGACACCCAAGAGTCTCCAGGAGTCCATCTAAGCCTTCCAAATACACAGTGCTGACCACACTGTGTTGGTGAGAGCCTCACCTTATCTCTTCGCTAATTTTAGAGCCAACACGCTGACCTATTCAACAGCAAGACATTCAGTCTGACATTATTGTGACATCACTGAAATTACGGCGAGAAAACGAACAATAACGCGCTGGTTTTGTCACGCAATGTCACTCTAATTGACCCTACGGTGACCTTCTTACACAATCAGGTTTTACTATTTTTGTTCAGTTCCTCAAGCAACACCACTGTGCTTCCTTGAAAGTAATGTGACTCTTGGAAAGTAAATATATATATATATATATATATATATATATATATATATATATATATATATATAAGCACAATAACAGAGTCTCAGCAGCCGTTGACAAAAGCTATCAAAAATCTACTTTGTTAATTTACAAAAAAAAAGCTGAAATAAAATAAAATATAATTATTGGGCAAAAAAAAATGGAAAAAGATAACTTGCCTCGGTAACATACTAAAAATACTAATCCTAAACCTGAAAATAATGAGGATATTGCAAATTATTATTATTATTCTTACTCATTCAAGTTTTGCTCAGTTCCTCAAGCAACATTGTTGTGCTTCCTTGAAAGTAAGTTGACTCTTTTAAAATAAATGAATGTATAAAAAAAACAATAACAGTTTGGAATCGCAACAGTTGAATTAAAACTAAAATGAAACTAGGTCATATTTCAAAAATCATATTTCTTAATTGAAAATATTACAAAATATATAAATATTTGACAAAAAACTTCAGTAAATCAAAAAAGGCAACTTGGCTGGGTAACATATTAAAATTACTAAAAATAAAATAAAAATAAATAAATAATAAAATAAAACAATAACAGTTTGGTGTCCCAGCAGTCATTGAGTTTAACTAAAAATTAAAGTGAAACCATCAAAAATCATAATTATTTATTTAAATAAAGCTAAAAAATAAAATATAAATATTTGACAAAAAAAATTTAACTTAAAAAATGTAAAAAAAAAAAAAAGACAGCTTGGCTTGGTAGCATATTAAAATTACTAAAAATAAAATAAAAATAAATTAATTTAAAAAACAATAACAATTTGGTGTCCCAGCAGCCGTTGAGTTTAACTAAAATTAAATTAAAGCTATCAAAAATCATAATTATTTATTTAAATAAAGCTGAAAAAAACCTTAAACTTAAAAAAAACATAAATTTAAAAGAAATAGGTAATTTGTTTTTAAGTTTGGTTTTCCATCAGCTGAGTTGAACCAAAACTAAAATGAAATTAAAACTATCAAAAAAAATTATATTTCATAATTGAAACTAAAAAGAAAATAGGTAACTTGCCTTGATAACGTATTAAAATTACTAAAAAAAAAATAAGATGTAATTAATTGATAAAAAATAAAAAAACAAAAACAGTTTGGTGTTCCAGCAGCCGTTGAGTTGTACTAAAACTAAAATGAAACTAAAACTATCAAAAATTATATTTCATAATTGAAATAAAGCTGAAACAAAAAATTTGAACTTAAAAAAAAGTAAATTAAAAAAATAGGTAACTATATAATATAATATAATAATATAAGAAGTTTTGCTAGTTTTTGTTCTTCAAGCAACACTATTGTGCTTTCTTGAAAGTAATTTGACTCTTGTGAAATAAATATATAAAAATAAATACATAAAAAAGCAGTAACATATAACATAACAAAAATCATTTTTGTTAATTGAAATAAAGTTAAAATAAAATATAATTATTTGACCAAAACACTTAAAATAAAATATATAACTTGCTTTTGTAATGTATTAAAAATGACTAAAACTGAAATATAATATAAAGATTGAGATTATTTTTGTCTAGTTTACTAACCAAACATAATATAATATAACTTAGAAATAAAGTTTCTGGATAATTATTATTCTTATGCATTCAAGTTTTGCTAGTTTTGCTCAGTTCCTCAAGCAACACTGTTTTGCTTCCTTGAAAGTAATTCGAATCTTGTGAAATTAAAAAGGAAAAAAAAGCACAACAACAATTTGGAGTCCCAGCAGCCATTTAGTTGAACTAATTATTTTTCGTCAATTGAAATAAAGCTGAAATAAAATATAAATATTAAAAAAAATAGGTAACAGATGAAAATGACTGAAACTGAAAATATATATGAAAAATATAATGGTACTTTGGTATACAGTGGAGTCCGTAAGTCTGAGAGCACATTAAAAGTCTGCTATTTAATTTCTTATTTAAAACTGGAAATAAACAGTTTTATGATTTTGAAAAGTATTTGCTCAGTTCCTCACTCACAACTATTGTGCTTCCTTGAAAGTAATTTGACTCTTGTGAAATAAATATAAAAAAGCATAATAACAGGTTGAAGGGCCAGCAGGCGTAGAGTTTGGAAAGCTATATTTATGCCCAGTAATTAAACTGTCCTTGGGGTATCGACCCAGCACTGTATTTGCATCTGTTAAACAAAGCATTCCTTTGTCAAGCGTTTGTCATATGGTAGTCACGGTGACTGTGTTTAGATTCATACAGTCTTGTGAATACTATAGTATATTCAGAGACAAACAACAGAACAGATACTCAAGCTTCATTGTGTTTCTCTAAACTCAACTTACACTGGGAATTTTTGATGGCTGTGTTAAAAGCTGGGTCAACGAGGAAGTAATCTGACTGGAAATACAAATCCAACAAGGAAAATAAAACGACAACTAATTCCCAACAGGAATGGTGTGGCTTTGAGCTTTTAGCACTTTTATCTTGGGAAGTGCAACACAAAGGGCTTTTGGAAAGTTTGGGGGAAACAGAGTGGTAATGTACTACTCTGTGTACTTTGGGAATAACCACACTATCTGAAGAGTTTAGTAATGTTCTGGTTTGATTTCCTCAAAGCCCCTGGGAAAGGGTTAAATGAATTAAAGTCCATGCTGATGGTTAACCCCACTAATAGTCCCCATGCTACCATTAGTGCAACTGAGAACCTTCAGTCCCACTAAAGAGTACAACTGAGTCAGGGAATTATGGGAATTCTGCTGACATACAGTAAGCAACCCAGTACGCATCCCCCAGACGGTCCTGCATGTGAAACACTTGCTCTGGAAGTGTTAAGGCTTTCTCACCCTAATATTCCTTTAATTGTGTGACTTTGGTTATGATTACAGTTAACAATATCAGTTTAACTGATATTCCACAAACAATTAGGTATAAAAGAAATGATCTAAAATTATATGTACTCATCCTCATAGATATATAGGCATATTGTATTAAATACAGTTGAAGTCAAAAGTTTACATACACCTTGCAGAATCTGTTAAATGTTATTTTACCAAAATAGGAGGGATCATGCAAAATGCAAGTTATTTTTTATTTAGTACTGACCTGAAAAAGATATCTCACATAAAAGATGTTTACATATAGTTCACAAGAGAAAATAATAGTTGAATTTATAAAAAATGACCCCGTTCAAAAGTTTTCACACACTTGATTCTTAATACTGTGTTGTTACGTGAATGATCCACAGCTGTGTTGTTTTTGTTGTTGTTTAGTTGTTGTAAGTTGTTCATAAGTCCCTTGTTTGTCCTGAATTGTTTAACTGCCTGCTGTTCTTCAGAAAAATCCTTAAGGTTCCACAAATTATTTAGTTTTTCAGCATTTTTGTGTATTTAAACCCTTTCCAGCACTCATATGCAACTATTAAAAAAGATATGAACGCTCACTGATGCTACAGAGGAAAACAAGATGCTTTTGAAGATAAGGGTAAGTTTTACTTGTTTTGACTTCTGGGAAGCATGTAAGTATCTTCTGTAGCTTCTGAATGGCAGTATTAAATGGTAAAAGCAATGATGTTTAGGCAAAATAAGAAAAATATAATCTTCATTCCTGTTCAAAAGTTTTCACCCCCTGACTCTTAATGCATCGTGTTTCCTTTTGAAGCATCAGTGAGCATTTGAACCTTCTGTAATAGTTGCATGTGTGTCCCTCAGCTGTCCTTAGTGTCAAAAGATGGATCTCAAAATTGTACAGTCATTGTTGGAAAGACTTACACAAAAAATGCTAAAAACCAAAGATTTTGTGGAACCTGGAGGATTTTTCTGAAGAACAGTGGGCAGTTTAACTGCTCAGGACAAACAATGGACTAATAGATAAACAACTATCACTAAGAAAACGGCTGTGTATCATTTAGGTAACATTATTATTAAGAATCAATCATATGTAAGTTGAACAGGGTCATTTTTTTTTTTTTTAATCCGCTATTATTTTCTCTCGTGGACTACATATGTAAATGCATTTTATGTGAAATATCTTATTCAGGTCAGTACTAAATAAAACATATAATGCATTTTGTATGATCCCTCATATTTGTGTAAAATAATTAACATTTTGCAGATTCTGCAAGGCGTGCACTTTTGACTTCAACTCTATGTGGTATTGATACTCATACCATATTATCACTCATATTTACTCATCCTCATACTGAAGCAATATGTACTTTAATATTAATTTTTTTTGTAAATACACGCTGCCGACAGAAATTCATGCAAGTTAAGAACAACATGAGGGTGAGTAAAAATGACAGAATATTCATTTTGTCTCTTTAAAATAATGTATACAAAAAAAAATATATGAGAAAGAAGTGAAACGCAGGAATATTGATTGTAAATAATACCAACACACAACAACTTTCGCAGGATCCCCTTGAAATGAAGAATACCGGGACAAGGAATTTTTGGAATGTTCCATGACGTCACTTCGCAGTAGCTGACAGCGAGGAGGGAGCTAAAAAATTAAGGTACTTTCTTCGTCCAATGAGCGTCGCGGAAGTATACTACCTCATGATTATTAATCAACCCTAGAACGGCGAAAGCATGGGAGGGGGCGGGGCCCCCGGGGCGTCGCGTGCAGGGTGGTGCGGTGTGAACTGTTTTGCGTTGCGCGACACTGTGGCTGTTGTTGTTGCGCTGATCAGCTGAACGCATGATTGCGCTTCCAGTTTGACAAGCAGGAGGGGAAGCCCTGTTGGCTCGCGAGTGTCCGAATAACACCGAAAGAGGCGTCAGCAGCGATTCTGTTTGACAAGCGATGGGATGCGGACCACGGCACGCTGCCCTGGAGAGTAAATGGCTACAGCAACGCCAACAGCTGTGTCAGGTATGGTCTAGCGTGGAAATGTTTTGTGTTTCTACATATACGGCTTAGTCGATAAACGAGATTGATTTTTGCTGAATTGGGAAGCATATTTCTTAAGTATTTTCCTTTGATGTCTTGATTAGGCAGGGATTACATTCTGTAAAGTCTGTTAGTAAAACTTAAACAGGATTGAATGTTTTAAGTGAAATTCGTGGACGCTATTACACTTTTTACACGTTAAATATGAAGATTGACTTCCTGTAAACAATGCGGCACAATATGAGTCAAATCAGCTGTCTGGATTGTTCAAACAAGTTGAGAAATGTAGTGCTAGCACACATTTTCAGCCCATGGTTTTGTCCCGACGGTCAGCCAAGAATAACGTTTTGCTACATTAGAGTAACATGGCAAACCACACACCGCAGGAATCTGACGCTCTTTCCTAATTCTTGGAAGTGACAGAACATAGACGGAGTCCCTTGTGTGTGGAGAATAAGGGAGCACTGGACGTTTGCTCATAGAGAAAGGATACTTAAAGGGGTAGTTCAGGCAAAAACTAAAAATTATGTAATTATTCACCTTCGTGTTGTTACTAACTCGCATGACTTTCTTCCGCGGAGCACAAAGCGAGATGTTAGGCGGGATGTTAGGGACTGACAGTCTCCCTCACCATCCCCTTCCACTGCATCTTATATATATATATATATATATATATATATATATATATATATATATATATATATATATATATGTAACTAATTATTACGTAGTTTTTAAAGATTATTTGCACAATTTTTTCGGTTGTATATTTTTCGGTCTGTATATTTCTCTCTCATTTTGTGTGAAGTTTGTGAATAATTTGGACTGTTTAATTTTTTGTTGTTGTTGCGCAAGACAATTTGTGCAGTTTGTCTTGTGCTACTTTCTACACTGTTTGTGTTTATTGTTTGGATTAAGAATATATTTATCTGAAAAAGTAAATTATTTTTACTGTGTTTTGCTATTATATAACACTGTTTCTGCTATGACTTTACTCCTGAAACGTTTTTGGACAGATCTATATTGTCAATAAACTAAATAGGCCTGTTTTTCACTGAAAAGCGCCTATAATAATATTGTAATAATTGGCTATAACTTGCTTGGGGAATGTCATATACAGACAAAATTTTATTTGGAAGTGTAAAACACCTAAATACAAATTGTTAAAGAAAAAAATCCAAACGTCACGAGTTTTTGTTTGAGTACACAGTAAAAAACACCCAATTGTTGGTAGCGTTTTTTGCTAAAATTCTGTAAATTCACTAATTTTTAGAGAAAACAAAAGGAAAATTGTCATTTTAAATTAGCTAGACATAAAGTTCAAGTTCTTATGATTATAATGATATATGACAATTGATGTTGACTGCTAAAATAGGTCTGAAAAAACAAAGAAATATACAGGTGCCCCAAAAATGTTCTAGGTCTTTAAGGGTTAAGCTCACATTCATCTGCCTTCACTTTGAGTTAAACACCTACTTTCTAAAAACCAACCAAGTTCCTGCCCTACATTTTTTTTTTTTTTCGATAATTCATTTCACTTGGATGTATGCTACTTCCGTTTCATTGTGACTTTAACGTCAACATTGGTTTAAAAACTAATGTTATAGTCTGGGAGGTTTGCATAGAAAATGTGTCATAGTTATCTTATTAAGATCATATCATGGTCATCAGTTGTCAACCAGATGATTCATGTCCTTGCGTGTAAGACAAATTCATAATTTTGCTAATGCCAGTGTTATCATCCATTTAAACAGTATGTTCCAGATGCACTGTTCTTGATGTCAGCGACTATATGTTTGATTCAGGCTGGTTTTGTTTGGAGTCAACTCTCTAATGTGATGCAAACAGTTCCATCGTATCAAGTAACATGAAAAACTTGGCTTCGTTTGCCTCAGACACAGTTGGCTAGCGCTAGTTTCTTTTAATGCCGTGTGTGGTGGTGAGGAGGGAGAGCCTAATGATATTATTTTTGAGTGTATCAGCACAAAGCGAAGAACTCAGCGATTGAGACGTTTTATTGCTTGAACTAGGCGGCAACAGTGCTAGAGCAGAATCTGAAAGGGAGGAATGATATTAGTGATTTTCCTTTGTTATTTACCACATTGTCACAATTGTTTGAATATATCATAAGCAACACTTTTGTAAAGAGGGAGAGTTTTTTTCTGATACTCAAGAGAAATGTATGCTCTTAGCCTGCTAATTTGGAGTTACACTGCAGTCTACATTAAGGAGTCTATTTTTTAAGCTTTAATCTCCTTTAAATGGACTAGAGGCTAAATTACTCATTGTCTTTGTATGTCACTATATGCAGCGCATTAAGTTAGACCACTTTTCATTTTCATTATAAGTACTTGTTTACAATTTGGAATATTTTTAAGTGATTTTTTGGCAACGGTGACTGAATACAATGTGTCGCTAGCTGATGTGAGCAAACTTTCAAGTGTGATCATGAGTAGTCCTCTCAAAAAAATTAAAGTTTACTTCACCTCATGTCATTTCTAACTTGTATGTTTTTGTTTTTCACTGTGGACTAGAAAATAATTTATGAAAATGTGGTTGTTTTAAATAAAAATAAAAAAAGTAAACAAAATTTGTAAACGAGTCTGTGACTTTGTCAGAAATTGTATACTCTGTAAGTGAATTGAATAAGTAATTTTAATTTGCTTAAGTAATTACTTTAAAGGCACAATATGTCATTTTCGCCGCTAGAGAGCGCATGTTCAAAACAAACAACAAAACAAAGGCATAATTTGGTGACGCCATGATTGATTGTGAAATCATGGCAGTTGTAGTTTTCATTAGTAGTCCTTTCAAAAATTTTAAGTTTTCTCCCCTTCATGTCATTCCTAACTTGTATGTTTTTGTTGGACTTGAAAATAATTTATGAAAATGCAGTCATTTTCAAAAAAAAAAGTAACCAAAATTTGTAAACGAGTCTGTGACTTTGTCAGAAATTGTATACTCTGTAAGTGAATTGAATAAGAAATTTTAATTTGCATAAGTAAAAGGCACAATATGTCATTTTCGCAGCTAGAGAGCGCATATTCAAAACAAACAACAAAACAAAGGCGTAATTTGATGACGCCATGATTGAGTGTGAAATCATGGGAGTTGTAGATTTCATGAGTAGTCCACTCAAAAAATGTAAGTTTTATCCCCCTCATGTCATTCATAACTTGTATGTTTTTTCACTGTGGGCTAGAAAATAATTTATGAAAATGCAGTCTTTTTCAGTTAAAAAAAAGTAACCAAAATTGGTAAACAAGTCTGTGACTTTGTCAGAAATTGTATACTCTGTAAGTGAATTGAATAAGTAATTTTAATTTGCGTAAGTAAAAGGCACAATATGTCATTTTCGCCGCTAGAGAGCGCATATTCAAAACAAACAACAAAACAAAGGCGTAATTTGATGACGCCATGATTGAGTGTGAAATCATGGGAGCTGTAGTTTTCATTCTACTTCTACAAAATACTTTTGTCCTCCACAAGTTATACAATTTTGGAATTACATGAATATGAGTAATTGGTAACAGAATGTTAATTTTTCGGTGAACTGTCCCCTTAACTAGGGCTGGGCGATATGGAGCAAAAAATATATCTCGATATATTTTGCTATATCTCGATATACGATATATCTCGATATCTTTACAGGATAAATAACCCCCCAAAAACTACTGCAAAAACAAATATGCCAAATACCAAAGTCTTTTTTATTGAAACTCAGAGGTAGGCAGTTCAGAACGAAGTGCTTCTGCGAATTTTCTTTTAATACATAAATAAACCCTTTTAATTTTTGTCAAACAAACAGAGGTTTACTGTTAAAATCAATACATGGAAGAAAAATCATATTCAGTTTAAAACGTTTAAATAATAATTGTATTTTTTTTCTACAATTAAGTGGTGAATCTTGTTTTATGTAAATTATTTAAATGGGAATATATAAACACCTACATTATACTGTACAAAATGAATACAAGACTAATATTGTTCTGTTTCATGTTAAACCGTACTTTTATTTTGACAGGTTGCCGTGAAGTTTCTGTGTGTACGGTATGATATGATGCTAGTTTTCTCAAATGAAACGGTAAAAGTGACACTCACAGCAGCTTTGGAGATTGAGTTTATCTGTTCATGTGAGATGCAAATGCCAAAAATTTGCGGGAGCTTCAGGCGTGCTTCAGGATGCGCGTAGTAAAAAAAAAAAACGCGTCTCCGCCATTCATACATACAGAGGCAAACGGAACATGCAGGATTCATATTAAAACGGTCTTTTTGCATTTCAGTTTTCACAGACACTAGTCCATATCGCGATTTGAATTAAGTGACAGACCAACTTTTGATTTATTAATCCAAAAATCAACGAATTCCGTGGCATTCCGCGCTATAGTAAATTCCGTTTTTATGAATGGAGTCCGCGATCCTGTCCGTGTTTTCGTGGAGGAGACATTGTAAACGCGCGACCATGTAGAGACAGAAATGACATGCCTTTGTGTAAAGAAGATAAATAACATAAGGTTATTTAGTTTGTTTAATAAAAGAACAATGTATATCCCTGTTCTATAGGAAAGATTACCTTAAATGACTTCTATTGTGTCAAGGGGGGCGGGGAGTGCCGCTAGGGGGGGCGGGCCGCCCCCCTAAGATAATGGTAGGGGAAACGCTGGTATACATATATTCACGGCAGTAGACATATGTTTGTTGTTCGTCTGACGCCTTAAAACCAAAGTATCTCCATATAATGGAGCCAGTTGTCCTTTTTTTTTTTTGCGACGAGTTCTGTAGCCTCCGGGCTGGTTGCGGGCGCCGCCATGTTGAATGAGACGACAGGCGGAACAAAAGCAAGGAGGCGGGGGCGAGCACAGCACAGAGAAGGCAAATAAGCAAAGTGGCGAAAATTAAATATGAACATTATATCGATATATACGATATGTCAAAATTCATATCGGGTTTAAAAAATATCTCGATATATTTTAAATATTGAGATATCGCCCACCCCTACCCTTAACAATTCTCATAGATGGACCTATAATGTTAAAGTAAACTTAAGAAACAGAAGTCTAATTGCGTATCTTCCTTCTAATGGTTTCATTAGAAAAGAGCGTGGCAAGGTCACAAAAACATTTGTAACTTTGGTCGTCAAACTCTCTTGAAATCCACGGAGGTTGCCGAGGTTAACGGCCGTGTGTCGCCAGTAAGTGTGGGAGAATCTTTAATGACCGTTGCTTACCTCGTTAGGCAGGACACCGCAGCACCTGTGGTGTGCTCTAACCGTCAGACTAATGAGCTGTTGGCTGAATTTCGACTTGAAGTTTTCCCAAGCTTTAACTGCTCCATTTACATTTCTTTCACATGTAAAATGGAGGACATGAAAGATCTGTCTCGGGAAAACAATGGCATTGAAATTCACACTGTGAAGAAAAATAATAACGTTCTCTGCTGATGTTAATGTCCTTTGTTTCGTGCCAGCGTGCCACGCGGGCACCATCAGTGGCGGACGGCATGAAGTGTTGTAGATCTGAAGAAGAGCTCACTGGCCATTATCACAGTGTGTGCCTAGTGCCTTGTCCTTATCAGCCCTCACGGCTGCTCTTTTCTCCTTTTCACCTCATCCTTAAACATATTCACAAACATAAACGCACCAGTTGGACATCAAGTTCACCGCTTGCTTCTCCCCCTGCCCACACTCTTTTAGCAAGGTGGGTTTTTTTAAAACTTAGAACAGGCTTACTCTACCTAAGATTTGCTGCAGTGAAGTGAACAAATGTTGCTTAAATGCAGAGACAAATTTCTTAAAAGAACTAAGATGGTTTTGACACAGTCACCATGAAATCAGTGACAACTGTCATTTTTTTCACAGTGTTGAAGTATTTATTATAAATGATTTATCTGTGCACATCATTATTATTTTTTTTATTCATTTGCAGTTGTAATCTTTAATCGAAAATATGTCTGTCGGCGGCATTGTCAGTGTCCTCTTTGCTCTGTGATGACCGCAATCGCCTCAGTTCAAGCAGCACATGAATAGATCATCTCTTTGTCTTTACTACTAGTTACAGCATCAAATAAACATAAATGAACATTATAGTTATGTCGTCTCAAACACAGAAAGACGACAATACACCATACTGCCCTACAAAGGCAAAGTGCAGTAACTACGCTAACACTGAAACTGAGAAAAATGCTTTTAAAGTTTTTACACCATATATGGTATTAGTTTGATTTTGTAGGTACTGCAATTTTGACACTCTCGGACAAAATTGAACCAGAAGAGTTTGCCACTAGACAAAACAGTTGTCACAAAGCCATTTTAAGCCTTAACTTAATTTTGACCAAATGTGTAGTTACTGCGCTTTGCCTTTGGAGAGCAGCATAGTCTACTGACGTTAATCTAACTCCCCTGTTTGACTAGTTTGTCGGATTCAGGATTATGATTGGTCAGATCACCTGTCAATCAAACTCCAGGTGAAGGGTGAAATCCTGCCCTACATTCTAGAAGCTGTTTTATTTAGATATACGTCACAATAGGGAAGAAAAGACTGTTGCAGCTTCCGTTTCAGGCTGATTTTAAATGTTACCATGATTCATCAAATCATTGTAAACTTGCATGTTCTATTATTAGATATTCTGTCTCATTTTGTAATGCTTTAGTCCAGTGGTTTTTAAACTTTTGATTGCTTTATTAAGTTAACAACAGTGCTATTTTAGTATTACTTTTATAGTTTTTGTTAATATTTCAAATTACATTCCATTTTTACAGTTTTAGTAAATTTGTTGTGTTTTGTCTTTTTATTTCTGTTTTTTAAAATATATGTGTGCCATTTTTATTAGTTTTAGTTTTTGTTATTTTAGAACTCCGTTACTCCGAGTGCTTAATATACAAACTGATGGAGGTTTGCAACAGTTTACATTTTGTTTAGAATGTGCCAAATATCTGAAATGTAGGAAAGTGTTCTTTAGGGACACCGTATCAGCAGTGCAGTAGGAAAACAGAATCATCATCCTGTCAGGTATGTTATTGCAGAAAGATAAGAACTTAGCCGTTATCTTAAACAACCCAAACTGATAAAAAGCTCAGTCATCACACCACACCGTTCCCTACTGAGGGTCCTCCAGTGAGATACGGCAGCCTGCAAAGAGAAAAGAAATGAATGGGAATGTCTAAAGAGGGCAGCAGGTGCTATAATTCCACAGTGAATGAGCCTGATATCCCTCTTTGCCCATCAGTCAGGGACTCACACGGTGTTTGCCATGCCACGAGGAAAAATGACACCTGAATGCTCACTCCCTGCTCTTTGATTTACTGCCTGATGAGTAGCAAAGCTCTGGGAGATCCACTGATCACTGGACTTTCTTTTTTTTTCACCTTTCACATTCACCGGTGATAAGCATTTTGCTCTTGTTTTCAGGAGCAGGAAATGACAGCCTTCTGTTTTTCGCTTTCAAAAGAATGTGATGCCTCTGGTGTAGTAATGTAATAGCGAGAGAACAGGAGGTGATTGTCACCATCATCTCTAGTCTGGCACCTCCCTCATGTTGGCATCCTGTTTATGAAAGCATTCCTGCTGCTGGAGAGGCACATATACAGTTAAGCCCAAAATCAAAGTAACAGAATTATTTAACATTTTAATTCAATGAGAACATATTTTTTCTTAATATTTTTTTTTAAAGAAAAACTAAACGGAATATTTTAAAATAATACTTAAATATTAAAACTTTTTAGTATTATTTAAATGCTATTATAGTATTTATTCTACCTGACGAAATGACACTACATGATGAAAACCTGGGAACCTGTGGGAACTTTTTTCGCAAGACACAAAATACATACCAATAAGTACATATCACTGCAGTTTTCAACATAAATACACACTAGAGGCGGTAAAACAGCAAGCAGTTGTAATCGTTTTTGTACATAGTTATGATTACAGCTCCATATGTTTCGCTTTCTGGCGTGGTTTTACATCACATTCGCTTTTGTTCATACTATCGGGTAGATTTAGGTGCAGAGAGAGACAGAGCATTAGAGTTATAGCGCAACTCAAAGGGCATTTCAGGTCAGAACAGCGGTGAAATGTACAAAAGCAACGTCACATAAAACACACCATATGTATGTTCATCTGTTCCAGGAAAAAAACACTCTTTTAGCACCACAGGTATGTTTTCGCCATGTGATCAGGTTGTACTTGTTACAATGTTTAATTAGTTTTTACTTTATATTTTTAGTTTACTCTTTGCAATTTTAGTTAATTTTTTATTTTAGTAATTTTAGTTAACAACTGATTTCTAATAGTTTTAGTTAACAATGACAGCACTGGCTTTCATTGTAGATAAGATGATAATATAATTCTGTAAATAATATAATATAATTTCTAAATAATATAAGTTGCAATTAATTTGCCATATTCAACATGTAATTTATGGTTTAAAACTGTAATGAAAATTAAATTTTATGGTAAAATTCAGTCTTTGGAAGCAGAATAAGAATGTGTAATTTACAGTGGAAAAACTGTAAATTGATGTTCTTAGAATTCCCTGCATTATATTTCACATATGATGTTTTTTCATTAAAAAAAATGTTTCTTCTTAGTTTTTTATTTGTCATATTAAGAAAATGTACCTACATTCTTTTGCCTTTTTAGGAACACTTTTTTTATTTATTCTTTTTGCTGCGTAGTTTTAGGGAAAAAACACGAAAAAACACAATATTCTCTATTCATTTTAACCAGTTAAAATCGATGCAGCTTTCTGATACAACGTTCTTCCTAATTTAATAGTTTGTTTGAGGTGGTTTCTATAGCGTATTTTAATGACAAATGTTCAGAGCGCCTTATTGCAATGCAAGGGCGAATCAAAATGCGCTTACTGATCCAGAAAGAGCAACACAAACTGTCTTTTCAACCACACAATGATCATTATTTCTGTTACAGACATTTAAATAACAGAAGTACTGGGATAAAATTGTATAGTTTTGATATAAACACTTATTGTCTACAGTACCGATCAAAACAAAAGTATCTTAACACTTGAATGTATTGTAACGCTTATCCTCTTCCGCCAGGAGGTGGCAACAGCTGCACATTTAAAAAAGTATTTATCATTGAATCATTCATTAAGGAGATTCCAATAAGTCTTTAATAATTGAGACACTGACTCCTTCATTTTTTTTTTTTAATTGTTCGAATATATTTTTTAAAGGAGTTAAGCGATGAACATTTTGTCAGAACCACTAGTAAATTACATAATTTTGTTTAGATTTCTATTCCTTTTTTTCTTCAGAATTGTGATTTATAAAGGAAATAGTTTTTCAATTTATCCAGAATCATGCAGCTTTAGTTTAGTTTACATGTTTATTACAGCATTTAAAGTACAAGTTCATATCAAAATGCACCTAAATTTTTTGCATTTTGTATTTTTTAGTTAAATAAAATACAGTTTTTCCCTGTATATTTCATCGTTGAGGATTTCTTTAAAAAAGTTTAAAAAATCTTGTCTCATCTCATTCTCGTAAACAGTCTCGTGTCTCGTCTCATGAGATAAGCGTCTTGTCACACCCCTATTATTTGCATTATGTTATTGTCATATGGTCTTTAGTATTTGTGTGAAAGCGTATCTTCTCTATATGTTCCTTCTCGGCTTGTGGAAAAGCTTCTTGTGATGAGCTTTGGTTCATGTCCTTTTGGTGGTTCTCAATGTATTACAAAGATACTTAACAGATTTCAGTACTTCAATAGGTTGGTATATTAACATTATATCAGTTAAAGAAATATGCTTTTTTAAATGTAAGTTTAATTAAAATCTGTAGAACCTACTGTATTTTTTATGGTAAAATTTCTGGCAACCACTGGTACCAGTTTTTTACAGTAAATTTTACTTTTTTTTTTATTTTATTTTTTTATACAGTGTGAGGAAAATATTGCAAAATGTGTGGTTCAGCTTATCATAGTTTTAGTTAAATATGAGTTACAAGATGATAATATAATACCTACCCGTCTCCACCCCCTTGATGTGATTGTAACTTCGCCCCCTGGATGTTGTGTACTGCAGTGAGGGGCTACTGCAATACATGCCATTTGCACACAATGACCGCACACTTTGCTGTGTATAAGCACTGTGCCCACAGCTGCAATGGGTTAATCATTAGTCCTTCCACAACAGTTCCACATACCAGTTTGGGTGCCATCACATACTTAACTACCCACATTCCAGCCACACTCTCTACATCGTACTTTCACAAATCAACGGCTTTAGCTTCGCGGTGCGTAACATTGAGATTTCGTGTTGATCTTCAGGGTTTAAGAGTGTTTGAAAGCATATTTTCAGTTTATAGTTTCTGCATTATATTGGAAGTTTTTCTCTTCTTGGTTCAGCCTTGATAATATACCAAGGCCTCAATAGATCTTCTATATTAGAAGCATTTAGGCTAACACTACTGTAAAATTTCAAACAATCGCAATCTTAAAATTATCAGCATGAACAGAAGTCATTCATTTTCAATGAGACTTAGTAAGAGAACATTGGCGATCATTAGTGATGCAATGTGGGCATTTCTACCAATGCAGAAAAAGTTTGCAAATGAAAAACAGAAGACATTTTGGAGTGCAATTGGAGTGAGTTTTTGCTTTATGCCTTGAAAATGGCTCATGACCGTAAATTGCATCATTCTGAGCACAACCCTTTAGTCGAATCATTTAGCCGCGTCTTACTGTGCAAAATTTGGGTCAGGTGTTTGTGTTTGCGCTGTGCAGTTGTGTTGAACATCGTCTGGCCTGATCCCAAGGGAACTGTTGGCTACCACTGCTGATGAGGATTGCATTTCCTTGTCTGGTGCTGGCAAGGCTGGCCAGCTCCCGTAATGCAAATAACTATGAGCATGGCCAACGCTAATGACAGCCAAAACAATAACACATCATTGCTTTCTGTATTTTGTGTTGCATGTTTATTAAAACAGGCAGACGCAGATCAGAAATTATAGCTTGGGAGTTAATGAAGTAGGGGCAATAATTCCTCAGTCTTCCCTCAGGTCCCTTGTTTGTTTGTTTTTTTAATTACTGATGGTTTTTATTGGTGTTCTTGTAAAGGTTCAAATTTTGTCCTGCACAGACGTCAAATGGCTCCCATTTGTCAGAGGCTGTTCTAGGCCACACCAGAAACAAAAACTCCTATTGGCAAAAGTAGAATTATCAGTTTCTGTAATGTAGGGATGATGACCAACTAAGCTGTAACATGCTTAATATTAAAGGAATAGTTCCAAAAAAATTAAAAACTGATGGAAGTTCATTCCAAATTCATTTCCATTACATCACTCACCAGTGAATCCTCTGCAGTGAATGGGTGCCGTCAGAATAAGAGTCCAAAAGGCTGAGCAAAGCTTCACAAGTAATCCACAAAACTCAAATAAATAACGTCTTGTGATGAAAATCTGCATGTTTGTAATGAACAAATTCAACATTAAAACATTTTTACATTTCTTTAAGCTTTGTAAAAGACTGCTCTTTAAGCTTATGGAGGTACTTTGTGTTTTATGTGTTTTACCAATTCTAATGAAATTTTAATGTGCTAAGTTTGGTGTGAGTTTGACTGGAAAAATGTTTAGTTTAGTTTAACCCTAAAGTTTTAATTGCCATCTCCCATGAAAGCGCGTACGATATATGGATATTTTTCTTATAAAGATGCATAACTTTGCTTCAGGAGGCCTTTATTAACCCCTTGAGCCATGTGGAGTACTTTTTATTATGGCTGGATGCACTTTATTGGACTTCAAACAGCCATTCACTGCCATTATAAAGCTTGGAAGAGCCAGGATATTTTTTAACATAACTCCGATTGTATTTGTCTGAAAGTAGAAAGTCATAAGAGGGCTTGAGAATGAGTAAATCATTGGGTCATTTTAACTTTTGGGTGAACTATCTCTTTAATATGCATTTATATTGTAATAGGTGGCTAGTTCTTTTGGTAGTGAGCATATAAATATTTCCGTCCAAAGGCAGAGTTCAATCAAATTGGGCTGTTTTTGGATTGCTGTACTTTGGAATCTTTTCCAGACTGACTTTGTTTACTATTACAACGTTACCCAAAAGTAACATTACCATTTTTTTTTTTTTAGATTAGCCACAGACTTTTGCATAATTATTAACTTGCATTAATTATTAATTATTAACTTGCATAATTATTGATTGGTCTGAAATGGATCGTATTGAACGGAAGGAGAACATTCGGCTCTTTCAGGTCTACGCTGTTGTACTGTGATATTTTAAACTTATCTTGTTGCTCTTAGGGTCAAATGTATACAATTTCCCAGAATCTGAGTGCTGACAACCAGGAGAGGCTCTTGACTTCAACGTCATAGAGAAATAAGATTCTTTACCCCAAGGAAAGCCGATCCAAAATCTCTACTCTCGGCCTAAGACCTCTCCGCCTCTCGTCCTTTTCTCCCTGAAAACATGTGTATCTGCATGTGTCTTCACGCTTGGCCTGGCCCAACTTTTTCCTTGAATGTTGGAGAGATCTCTGTGTGTGTGTGTGTGTGTTTGTGTGTGTATGTGTGAGTGAAAGAGCGCGAGACACTTGACCACGGCTGAGCTCAGCAGTCAGAGACAGACACTCACTGTCTGTTTCACTCTCACACACATTCCTCCTCCCTACATCCCTTGCGCTCTTACTGGGGATGCAGTAAACTACGTATTTTCAAAATCAACACAGTACAAATTACCAACATAGGTTCAATGGAAATACGTGTCTCTATAAACATTTCTGCAAAACTAGAAAAAATGTACCTACTATATGTGCGAATCACTGCAGTTTCCAGTTGAAATGAACACTGGAGGCAGTAAAACTCTTGGCGGCTTTTATTCCTTTTTTACGCAAAGTATGATTTATAAGTACAGAGTTGTTATTAAAAAAGCCTAATTTTCAAACCGTTAGTTGCAGAATGTTATGTTACAACTTAAAAACAATTTTAACATCCTGAATGATTTTAAATTTTGAATGTTTTTGTCTCACATACAGCTTCATATGCATGAGTTTTCTAAATTTCGTAAATTTCATCATCAGGTGTGTTATGCATTCAGTTGCACGCATTTGCGTCAAAACTTAGTTTGGAACCAGAGCTGGGAAGATTACTTACAAATTGTAATCCGGTATTGATTCCAAATTACATGACATATATTTGTTTACCTGCATGTCATGTGAACATAACTAAAGTCAAAATACTAATGAACATGAAAATGTGATGCTTAAAATATTTATTTTAAAAGCTCAGGGGTACCTTAATGGGGTATAAATAATAAACTTCAAATAAAAATCAATGTGTTCATCAGTAGTTGATGCAGTGTTGAAACACTTCTTAAACCTGAAATCATTTTTGTAAATCAGTGGTCAAATACTGTGTCGCCAGCTGACTAATGACTGATCTTTGTGTGAATGTCCACAAAACTTGAAGACTTTCTGAATATATACAAGCAGTAGGCAATTTTAGAAAGGACAAATTAGAAGTTGAAATGGAAATTAGGGAGAATCAATAGATTATTGCTATTGCGTAAATAATATGTGACCCTGGATGACAAAACCAGTCATAAGGTTAAATTTGACAAAACTGAGATGTATACATCATATGAAAGCTCAATAAATAAGCTTTCTATTGATGTTTGGTTTGTTAGGATAGGACAATATTTGGCTGAGATACATCTATTTGAAAGAAATCTGAGGATGCAAAAAAATCAAAAAGACTGAGAAAATCACCTTTAAAGTTGTCCAAATTAGGTTCTTAACAATGCATATTACAAATCAAAATTTACATTTTGATATGTTTACAGTAGGAATTTTACAAAAAATCTTCATGGAACATGAACTTTACTTAATTTCTTAATGATTTTTGGCATAAAAGAAAAATCTAAAATTTTGACCCATGCAATGTATTTTTGGCTATTGCTACAAATATACCCCAGCGACTTAAGACTGGTTTTGTGGTCCAGGGTCACATATGTAATCATGTAGTCTGATTAAGTATTTTAAAATGTAATTTAAAAAATTATAAATTACAAGTGCCTAATTTTTTAATCTGATTATGTAAACAGACAGTTTCACAAAATATTAGACTAACTAAATCATTTGTATTATTTAATTGGGCACACAGGACATCGTCCTGCATTAAAAACAATGTTGATGTGCAAAAGATTGGAACAGAACTAGGGATGCACCGAATGTTCAGCAACCGAAATTCTTTGGCTGAAAATAGCAATAAATCTCTTTCGGTGTTCGGCCGAATAAGTGGAAAGGCGCTCACTAATGCAGCAAACATGTCGGCAGTCTGAAGGATTTAAAACTGTCCGAGAAAGACGCAAAAATCATTACAAGCACCGACAACGAGAGAGGGGGCATGAAAAACCGTGTTTGGTAATCGGCCTTCAGCCTTTGGCCCAGTGTTTAATTTTCTTTTCGGTGCATCCCTAGAAGAAATTATTGAATAAAGTTATTTTAGGGTGTTTTTTTTTTTTTTTTTTTTTTGCACACACAAAGATTTCTCGTAGCTTAAAAAAATTAAGGTTGAACCACTAATGTCAAATGGACTATTTTATCGATGTCCTCTCAACTTTCTTGGCTTTGAACGTGGTAGTTTCTGACCCTGCTTTCTATGCCGGGTCAAAAAGAGAAGCAAAAAAAATGTGAAAACCTCGCAAGTATCAAATAGTTAATAAATGTGCATGTAGTCGACGACAATTTGAACTTGATTAATATATAATGTGTTTGAGTTCAGTGGAAATCAGCGCACCGTTCGGGTGCGAGCCTGGCGATCGGCCGTGTGGCTGAAGCTGCTTCTTTTCTCTTTGCTCAGATGGAAGGAGGGGTTTAGGGGGCTTTGGCTGGTAAATCCCCAGGCGCAGAGGGGATCAACAGCACCAGGCTGAGCTCCAGCAAAGCATCTCTGGCATCAGCTCTGTCATTAGCATGGGCCGCTTCGATTCCCTAAATCTCTGACGGGCCTCTCAGCGTGATCTAGTTGTGATATCCCGCACCTGTGATTCGGAGTTCTGCCTGCCTTTTAAGCCTCAAGGGGGCTTGAGTTTTGCTGTGTGCACAAGCATGGTACTGAGGAGGACAATGGTTAGGACTGCAAAGTGGAGAACAACTTGTACATTGTCTGAGGACATAATGTTTTTCGTTATTTGTTGTATATACTGCACAGTTTGCTGGAGCATCTCAAGGCCGCCACTGTGAGTTTGTATCAGATGTCAGTCAACGCTGGTCCTGGTTGCGGGACCGCTGATGTTAAACTGTGTGTCTGAATCTATGTTGATGGTTACATAACCACACGTCCTATGAATCGCTCGTCTCTGCAGCTGTCTGCCCAGCTGCCAGCAGTCAGAGAGCTGCCAAACATCCTCGGAGTCCAACAGAAGCTGCCTATCGTGCAGAAGCTGACTTTACACCTTCATTTGACAATCCAGTCTGTCACAATCTCATGCCTTGCTTTAATAAATGATCAGCCTAGAAACATTTAAATGGTGTGTCAATAGATCATTTCATTATTTAGTCATTATTTACTCAAACACGTATCGTTCCAAACCAGTGTGAGTTTTTCTTCTGTGGTTAAGAAGAAAAAAAACTCACACAAGCAGTGTGAACTGAAGTTTTAAAAACATTGTAGAATTGGTCTATACAGGTTTGTATGCTGTATTACAAGTCTTCTTAAGTCACTAAGTCATTGACTGTAAACTGTGACATCCGTTCTGGCTCTTTTAACCGAGTTCATGAGAGAATTTTTTTTAGTGAATCAATTAAACCTGCTGAATGTTTAGATCACAAACAGACTGATCCAGTTTCAGTCACTGACTCAGTAATTCGGTCAAGTTTTCCCCCTGGTTTGCTGAGAAGCAATGCTTTTTTTTTTTAGTATTCACATACTTTTCACTTTAAGTTTAATTTTTAGTACTTTTTGTGCTTTTGCCATTTAATTAGTTTGCCTTTTTTAATTTGGAAATAGTTTACATTTATTTAAATGTCAGTTTTAGTGTTATTTCAATTAGTAATGTTGGTACTTTAAATTATTAAGGCAACATTTCTAATGTTCCTGTGGTTTAGGTTTTTTGTATTTTTTATATTTGTGATCCTGGGTCATATGGGTAAATTTGTTTCTTAATTGAGATGTACAGTAGTCAACCATTTGAAGTGGATCAAAACCGTTCATCAAATTTGTCCTAAAACCAAAACAATACCTGTTTTTGTCTTAGAACAACTTTGATTAACTTTTTTTGATCCACTTCAAATGTTGACTACTGTATACATCATCTGAAAGCTGAATAAATAAGATTAAGAATAGAATTTATTTTAAAAATCTGGAATCTGGGGGTGTAAAAAAATCTAAATATTGAGAAAATTGTCTTTAAAGTTGTCCAAATGAAATTCTTAGCCATGCATATTACTAATCAAAAAATTCAGTTGTGATATATTTATGATAGGAAATTTATGAAATCTCTTCATGGAACATGATCTTTACGTAATATTAGGGGTGGCACGGTTCACAAAACCCACGGTTCGGTTCGTATTATGGTTTTAGGTCACGGTTTTTCGGTTCTGTATGGTTCTTGTTTTTGTTTTTTTCTTTTAATCTTTAACACTCCAGAAATTTACTTTGGCATATGTTATGTAGCTTAATTATCCACAATTTAGGATACATTATTAAAAAAAATTGTTATATCATGTAATCATGCATAAACTAAATTGGACTTGACTTTAAGCACATTATTGGGACCATCTCTGAGGAAAGCTAGGGGAGACTTTGATACAGCAAGAGAGAAGACATTGATGTCATGCTTTTCATTTATTTGGCAAAAACAGGAGAATGTGTATTGCTATCTCTACAGGAATTCATGTGCCTTTTTAGCACATAAAGATTGAACTGAAGAATTAACTTGCATTTATCAAACTGCCAACTTCAGTGCAGCTCTTACAAAAATTTTATATTTTAAAAGAAAAAGAGAGGAAATCTTTAAGCTCTGTCTTTTAAACAAGTGATTGGTTGGTTCATGTCACATGACCTGCGGTGCGCTTGCGGCATTCTGAAAAGTTGAGATGTTTTTATCTCGATGCGGCACGGGGAAAAAACGAGCGCGTCGCTTCCATTATGAGCGCGAATACCACGCGTCTACATTTGAAATAACGAACTTGAGCGCGCAAAAGACGTGACATGTGAACGGCCCCTTATACAACGCTGGCCCATCCTCCAACTTAGGGCAGCCTTCCTTATCTCTCCCACTTGCCATTTCTACACGTGACGTAACCTGCAGCACTCCACTTTTACTGTCTGTATGTCCACACACACCTCTTATTTCGCGCAAAAAGGACACTCACTACGTGCACGAGGCTACATTGCGCATGCGTTGAACCGTGTGACGCACACACGCTCTGAACCGAGACAAGCGACCCGAACGGTTCGGATGTTTTTTCATGTACCGTGCCACCCCTACGTAATATCCTAATGATTTTTGGCATTAAAGAAAAAATTTTGACCCGAGTTTTGTTATAGTTTTAGTTAACGATAACTTCTTGAGAGGAAGTTTCTTTGTGAATATTTTATTTGACTTCAGAAGTCATGGAATGTAGTGCACAAGTCACATGGATCATACTTTCATTGTGCTTTTGCATCATTTTTGCAGCATGAAAGCTCCTGTCGCAGTTCACTTGCGAGAAAAAAAGCAATGTTTTTTACGGCGTTCTTCAAAATTTCTCCTTTCATTTTTCATAGAAACTTGAAATTTGGACCAAAACAATGACCTTTCATTTTTGGACGCACATGGTAGTAAAATGTACAACGTACGTATGTAAATACAAGCTGAATACAATATTTTGATTTGCACTCAGTCATTTTCTAATGATTGGAATAGCGTAATGTACTTTTGTTTGCATTGTCCTTCACATTGCCTGGATACAGGAGCAACAAACTTGTGACTTGGGTTTGTCTGAGTATTTACACTAGTGTGCGCTTTAGTGTGTTTAAAGATCAGGTGTCAGTTTGTCTATGTTGGTTTTGCCATTGTGCCCCAGCCCTCTGTAAACACAACTCAAGTAATGCATGAAGTTAGACTGCAGAGTGAAGCCATTGAGCTTCCTTAAGTGAGAGCTACCTGCCTCTTGACATAGTACAGTCTGTTCTCATCTGTACTGTCTGAGGTTTTTTGTGTCGGTGAGCGAGAGAGTGAGAGAGGGCACATTTTCAGACTTGTCTGTGCCAACACACACACGTGCCAGACTACAAGAATAACCTGATTTGGATATACATGATTGCCAAGCAGAGCTAAATGACAACAGATTTCTTAACCGTCTAGTTAGCATACTCTCATTTTTTAATAGATTTGAATAGGTTGTTAAAAAAATACAGATTCAAATGCAGACACCTTGACTTTAAAGCCAGGCTGATATTTTTCAATACCAAATTTTTTAAATTTGTCTTAACAAGATTACCTTAAAAAACTTTGGTTTTATTTTTTTTCAGCATGTAAAATGATTTTACAGACTCAAAGACTTATCTCCTGAGCCACTGCACAAAGGAACAAAATGTAACCAGCACAATAAATCAATGCCAAGAGTTTTAATAAAGTTCAAATAGTTTTCAGTTTCCACATCTTTTAGGTTACGTTTACACTAGTGCATTTTCATTTTAAAACGCATAGCTCAGACAAAATCGTCATTTCTATTAATTTTTCACTGATTTTCTGCTTTCAGCACTGTCTGGCTGTTTTTTTCTCTTCCGTGATTGCTGTTCTGACTCTAGGGAAGGTCATTCGCTGTTCATATGTCAGTCATATTGCACGTTTAGAACCCTGTCTCTGATGATGAACGTTCTTCACACTTCTGCATTCAGTTTTGTACATGGTTTGTTGATGTGACATGGGATTTTCACTGTCCCACAAGATAAAAATAAATATAATTAATATTGTCGTTATTTGAAATGCAGTAAATCGTTGAACATTTCTTTGTCCTACATGAACCTGTTGTCATAAAAGCTGCAGTGTTATTCCAAATAAAAAATTTTGAGCCAATTGTCAAAATTGTCCTATGGTGTGACTGTCTCAAGCATGGTTCAATAAATTACAACTTTTATAAATTCAAAAGTAAAGCATGAAAATCTGGCATAATTGTACAAGTGCCTGTTTTTGTAAATGGCAATCATTTTTTCATCCATATATTTCTGAAAGCATAGGGAGGAACTACATATTGTCTCTGAAAACCATGTCCTCTGGTGTGACACCACATCCTGATTTTAAATCGGCTATTTGATGTTGATCATGTTACTATTTTCTGTACTGTCATAAAAATAAGTATAAAATGAGATTTTTTTTTTGGAAACAGAAACAATTGAACAATTGAGGGAGAGAAATTAGTGAAAGAAAGAGGAAATGAACATGGATCCACCAGTAGGGAGGAGATCCTAGAAAGAGTAGCCATATACTTACAAAAAAATCATTCACATCTTAATAAATATAGTTTGAATATCAATCATATTTAGCTGTGCTGTACATGCAATGGGGGTGCCAGAAGAGTTTCAGTAACATACTGCTTGACAAAGAGATTCTCCTTTGGCATGTTTAAAATGAAATAAAAATACTTTAATGACTACTATTTCTGTCCTTTAGTGTAATGTAATGTCCTATGGTGTGACACATAAAAAGGTAAGCTGACATTTGACAATGTTTTTATCTCCAAATATCTAAAAAAAAACACAGTTAAGTATTGCAGTAGGGGAGATATAAATATCACTCATCTTAAAATGGTATAATTTTCAGCAGATTCTGCCTATTTTCATAACAATACAAAGTGTTTACATGAGAAATGCTAAGCATTTTCAATTATTGCAGTTACACTGATATGACACACGAAAGTTTATGCTTTTGTGATTTTAACCTTTGCCGGTTTACACCTTCAGTCAATTTTAAATCGTCCAAGCGCAATAGGATGCGAAAGAGAACTTCTATGCACTCACACACTAATTTATTTGTTTTTAGATCTTTCTTCTGTGTATTTAGTGGTCCAGTTAATTATAATTTGTTTCTTTATTCTTATTTTGTTTCTGGCTGTTTACTTGTCTGTAGAAAGCTTGAGAACTTTTTATTTAAGTTAATTGTGTAGAATATATATTTGTGACTTTTCAGTGTCATTATAAATTCTGGCATTGCAACAACCATGTTTCCAGCAAAAATAGATACATTGGGATATCTATTGTTATTGTGAAATAAAATTACTTGGGTTGTGAAATCACAATAGTTTCTCAATATTGCAGGACCATAATACTGCAGTTATATTATAACCGTAATAATGCTAATGTTGTTTCTGCGGGCACAGAGGCTAGCAGTGCATATAAACGTTCTATTAGATTTAACAAACTTTTTGTCTGAGCTAGATTGGTGGGGCACAACCCTGGCTGTTCCACGTCCCAATTCCTTTCTTTCTTTTTTTATTAAAACTGGCAAAAAGCTTAAAATAGAATAAAACGCTAACATTTATTCTTAGAAGATTTGAGAACCAATTGTTTTTTTTCTGCTCTGCATGAACCACTTTACCTGTAAAACAGAATCTTGAATGCACTAGCTCATTTCCTCTGTTTCATCCCGAGATCCAATAATGGCCCGCGCTGCATTACGCAACGCCCGTGTGGTATTTCAATGGACAGAAATATTCTGACAAACGAACGCCTACTCATGTCTCTGTTCTGCTTCTCTCAGAGTTCATCTTTCTACAACAGCAGCTATTTTCAGCACTGCCGTAATATCACATTGTATGGCATGAGCCAATAGAACGGATGTTAGCTTGTAAACTGCCCGCCATTAGCGTCAAATTCATTCCTATTCCCTCGGGCCAAAGAAGAAAGGGACCCCATTTGATATCGAGATGAAGTGCTGCATATCACAGCCAAGTAGTGATAATGCTTTCTTAAATGCAGCCAGATTTATTATTAAGAGCTTTAATCGTTTCATAACGTGCGTCTCAGTGCGTCATAGTCCTGCATGCACGCTAAAGGTTGTAGCACTTCTGCAGGTGTATGGTTTTATAAGTACAGCACAAATTGAGCTGGTAAACGTTCTGCAATTTAGGCCTCATGCTGTGTCTAGTATACATTGCTGAATGGTATCCTCGCTGTGGCGCTATAAGACCCCTTGTGGGAGGCATGGGTGCCCCTTGTTCTGCCCACTGATGTAAAATAAGCTGCTGTAATTGGGTAAATAAACAGAAGCTTAAAGCATTGACTGTGTGTTCACAGTAAGCTTCTGGATATGAAAAGCCTGTTTGTTATCCTGTATAGGTCAGGTTTTATGAATGGTCAGACATCTCTGAATATGAGGAATATTCCATGTTCTGGAATTCTGGAGAAGACAAAACTTTAGTCAACCTAGAAAAATGACGCTGAGGAAAAAATTGTTGGACCTTTGAATAGCGACTATGTTCTTTGGTAGACTAGGGGTCAGTTTTACTAAACTGGGCAAATTGGCATTAGAGTGCAATTCCTTAAAAGTGCTAATTGGAGGGGAAAATTCTGTGTGTGATTTGCTAAAAGTGCGCTCAATAAAGAACACAGATGCAGCCAGATTATTTCCATAATCACCAGTGCAATCTACCAAGAGCAGCGCAAATTACCCCCTGCTTTTTTGGGGGGTTAAATAATGGCACAAATACCAGTAATTTGTCATGCGTTGCATGATTCATTGTAATACTATACATTTTGAGGCTGAGAGAGAAACACCAACAAATGCTTATTAAATAAGGTCAGGCACAAAAATAACTGTCCACACTTGTTCAACGCTAATTCTTCACTGTGCATTGTTAGTAAATCCTGACGTTACTCTTTTAACACCAAAAGATGCTTTGCGCTGGCTAAACGTCTGATGCATAAGACACACTTAGCTGGAAACATTGTTATTGGATTGGTTGGATAATACAGGATTTTCTGGGAGACGTGTGTCATATTCCTTAACGTTCCACATGGAAACAAAAATGCCATGGCAAACCCCCTCATAAAAGAAGAAAGCTATCGTGTTTACAACTGTGAGGAAGAGCACCTATCAGGATCAACTAAATGCTGGATTTTCAAAAGTATGTGAAAAATTTAACGTTTGTTGCATATAATCTTTAAAATATATTTGAGAGTTTTACACATTGGTCTGTTATTGTTGCAACATTTCCATGCACCTAAACATGACGCGGCACAAAACGAAACGTGATTGTTTTACCTGTCAGTCATATGGCCTCTTGGGCGGGCCTTGATCATTTAAAGTGGCCAACGTTCCCAGACCTTCTACCTTCAGTCTGAAGGTCTGGCTACGCAAGACTAAATCTGTGATTTTTTGCTCACTTATTTGTTTGGCAGCAAAGCTCATGTGTTTGAAGAATGGGATGGATTGACAATATATAAAGCTGGCAATAAGACTTTTTCACAAATTTGTTGGTGTCCGTCTTTTGATCAGCAATACAGAGGATTTGATTCAGGTTAATGAGGTGGGAAAGAAAGTTCCACCGGGTTGAAGTCGTGATCGCAATGCTGGTAGGTTTACGTATATCGCAGCCACTGCACTAGCCATTAATTTTAATCGGAGATGTAGGCATCTATCTTTACAGAAGCAGCGCAGAGAGCCGCATCTCAGCCGCTTCTGAAACGCACCGCAGTGCACCTGGTACAAACACAAGCATTGAGTCGGAGCGGTAATGGGTCGCAGACTTGTGCAGTGTACATAAGAGGTTATCCAAGCTTTAATGGCAAGGAAAGCCCCTTATTTAAGTATTGTGTAGTCAATGCTTGTGTAAGTGACCACAGGTGTTTTTTTGAGGTTATAGTACATTTAAAGAATGATTATGTGAATTTCCGTATGCAAAGTGATCTGTAAATGCGAAAAAGCTGTTTCCATTGCAGTTATGCAGAATAATCCATTGCCTGAAAAAACACCTCATGTGAGAGTAAAAACAGTTTTTGTAATATTTCGTTTTTTGTAACAGATTTGCTCAAAAATTTGGCTATATTTTATCAATGTCGATTAAAAAAAAAGTATTGTGAAATGATGACATTGTCATTAACCAATGTTATGTGACTAAAACGTAAATGCTTTTCCTCTCCCGACAAGTCATGGCAGTGGATTTTGGTGAGATTTTGGCTATATTTAATCGAAAGAGGCGTATGCACGTATCTTTACAGAAGCAGCGCAGAGAGCCGCTTCAGAAACGCACACGGCTTGGCTGGTATAAACATAAGCACTGATTAGAGTGGCCTCTATAACGTAAGTGCCAGAGCCGTAACGCACCACAAACGTGTGCAGTGTAAATAGTCTAAGCATTACTGATAAGGAAAGCCCCTTATAGTTGAGAGTGGCCACCTGTGAAGTGTTTCTTGGAGGTTATAGTACATTTGAAGAATGATCATATGACTTTTTACATACACCATGTGACCAGTATATGCGGAAAAAAAAAAGTTTCCATTGCAGTTTTGCGAAATATTCCTTTTTGAATTGCCTCAAAAACCACCTCATGTGAGTGCAAAAACTTTTTTGCAATATGTATGCTTTTTTGCAAAATTGAAGCATTTCCATTAGGCCTATTTTCAGTCCTTAATTTCAATTTGCGCAATTTAAAGGGTAATTGAAACGCAGCTAATGATGCATTTCCATTTGCATTTTTAATTTGCGCAGTTTGAAGGGTAATGGAAATACAGTTAATGACGTGATTCCATTAGGCGTATTTTCAGTTTGCAATTTTAGTTCGTTCAATGTAAAGGTTAATGAAAACGCGGCTACTAATGTCTTATGGTAGCAATCAGAATGGAGCAAATCATCTGTTGAAAGTAATTTTCACTTCAAATTGGCACCTCCAATAATGTTCGTTAATTACAATGTTTTGCCACTAGGTGGCGTCAAGTGACTGTTATAAAAATGTATTTGTCATTGACTCATTTATTCAAGATTCGTTCAAAAATGCTGATTCATTTAATAATGGAACAAGTGAAGTATTTATGAGTGAGTCATTGAATCATTCATTCAGACTTTTTTTTTAAATAATCCATTCAAATGAATTAAATATTTTTAATAGAATGAGGCAATTAATATTATGTCACATTACATTTATCGTGGGAATCATGGGAGAATCGTGATCTCTATTTGAAACACAAAAAAAGTTGTGTTTGCCAATTTATCCAGAATCGTGTAGCTCTAGTTGAAGTTGCTGATTTTAAAAACCAGGTTGAACCAACCTAAGCTGGTTTCCTGGTCTGAAAATGGACATTTTTACATCTACATACTATAGATTTTTTTAATATTGTATATGCTAAGTACCCAGTTTCAATCACTTTAACATTTTTTGGTAAGGACATGTACTATATATTATATCTAGAACTACATGCAAAACGGTTACCAGCGGTGCCAGTAAGCAGTGACTTTTGCATGCTGGGAGATTCAAATGAAAAATAATTTTATGCCAAACTTATCTGAAGCGTTTCAGAGTATGAAATGCTGTTATGTAGTTTTGGGTGATATTTCATCAAAATAGGTGTCATTTAATTGCTTTGTTGTAGTTTTCCTGCAGTGGGCCTTCGTGGGTTATGACCAGCAAAAACTTTAGTCTGGTTTAAGATGTTTTTAGGAGGACTGTAAGACAAAATGGAGGACTTGCTCTGTCTTACCCATGTGCTCATTTTTGGCAACGATAATCTCACTAAAATTGCATTCATGAAATGAACACAAGGAAAAGTGTTAAACAAATGTCGCACTAGTTTCAGGCTTCATCTAGGCTCTATCTTTACCTTACTGTGCTGATATTATACTTAGCAACCTAAAATGAAATGAAAACCCAGACATACTCGCTAAAGCAGTAACCATGGAAACACACTGGAAGTCTCCAATAACTCTAACTCAGGCTCAGGTCCCAACTGTTCCCACTCGTGAAAAATAGACTCTTTTGGAAGGTCAGTAAAGTACCCAGTTGAACGTTTTGGCAGCGATCACCGTCTTTGAATAGGCTGATCACTGACACACAGCACTCGCTCGAGACTCTCGCTCCAAACCCAAAGCACCAACGGTGCATTGACTGAGCCTTGTTAATGACAGCAGCTCAACAGACCTATGACAAGTCCTGAGTGTATGCTGGGTCAGTGACAGACCTTACAGTCTGTGAGGTGTAAAGAAAGCATGGCTGGCTCAGTGCAGTCACTGACACTTGGCTCAGAAATGAATTTCACCCTGATGTGTTGGCCTGTCGTGATATTCTGTGATCACACTTGTCTTGGTTTATTGCCTTTCGTGAATCCATTACAAGGCCAGTCCTCCTAAAGCAACCTCAGTTTAAGTGCAAGAAATGTAGTTATTATTTTAAAATGTTTATTTTATTTTATTTATTTATTGTATACCTGTTCTCTAAAATGCTTGTTTAATTGTTAAGTACAGTTTTGTGGCATACTGCCAAAATCACCTCATTGGTAAAAAAACAATTTTCAAAAAAAAAAAAAATCTTTTTTTTTTTTTTTTTTTTTTTTTTTTTCTTCTCTTTTTTTATGCTTGTTCTATGTGCCGTCTTGAGGCAAAGACATGGAAACGCCCTGAACATGTGAGTTTAGTTTTTCTTGGTTTGGTTTGGGTTTGATTTGAGGTTTTGTTTTATTTTTTTATTTTTTATTTTTTTTTTTTCATTTAATTTCATTTTACACTTCTTCTATGTAGTGTCTTGACACAGAAACACCCTGAACATAGGTGTTTTGTTTTCCTTTTTTTTTTTCTTGTTTTAGTTTGGGTTTGATTTGAGGTTTTGTTTTATTTTTTTATTTTTTATTTATTTTTTTTCATTTCATTTCATTTTACACTTCTTCTATGTAGTGTCTTGACACAGAAACACCCTGAACATAGGTGTTTTGTTTTCCTTTTTTTTTTTTTTTCTTGGTTTAGTTTGGGTTTGATTTGAGGTTTTATTTTGTTTAATTTTATTTTACACTTGTTCTACGTAGTGTCTTGGGACAGAGACGTGGAAACACCCTGAAAATAGGTGTTTTGTTTTGCTTTTATTTTAATGCTTTTTTTTTTAAGTGTGTTTTTTGTTTTGTTTTTGTTTTTTGTTCTTGGTTTTGTTTGGTTTGATTTGATTTAAGTACAGTTTTGTGGCACACTGCAAAAATCAGTCACCTCTTTGGTAAATTTATTTTTCGGTTTAAGCGAAACCCTACATTGTATTGTATTGTATTTTGTTTTTTTTATTTATTTATTTTTAATGCTTGTTCTATGTGCTGTCTTGGGGCAAAGACATAGGAAACACCCTGAACATGTGAGTTTTGTTTTTCTTGGTTTGGTTTGGGTTTGATTTAATTTGTTAAAAACAGTTTCATGGCACACTGCAAAAATCAGTAACCATTTGTTTTATTTTATTTTATTTTATTAATTTTTTATTAATTTTTTTACTTATTCTATGTAGTGTCTTGGGACAAAGACGTGGAAACACCCTGAACATAGGTGACTTTTTTTTTGTCAGTGATGACACCAACTGTAACACTAAAATGTTCTATCACTCATCATTTTTTTGCAATTACTGTATTTGTTTCGCACCTGGCTAGTGTGCTGCTTTACAGTCTCTCTGGATGAGCTTTTTGCAGCTCTTTAGAAGCATAAAAGGCGATTTATACTCTCTCAAGCTCTGATGGTCAACCTAGTAAGCCATTTGTAATAGCATTGTGTTTTTGTGAGAAATTCCCTCTGCACACAGAGATGGATGGGTTTGTGTCCGCCTCATCCTCCCACCCCACACCTGACCCAGTGGACATCACAGGATGTAGTATTGCTTGCTGCATGCAGCGCTGTTTGCCAGAGAAACGGCTATTTTTCGTTGCATGATGGAACATAGACTCAGTAATAAATTCTCAGGAATTTTGCTTATCTGATGCTTTTGAATTTCAGGTAATTGTGCGGTGCAGCACAATCACATTAGTGTGTGTTTTGACAGTACCTTTGTTTGTCTATGTGTTTGCATTGGGATGTACAGGCTTGCATACTGCAAACACTTCATGCAGATTCCTTTCGTCTGAAGTTCCTCAACCCTGCCAGGCTGTGACAGCTCCTCTCAGCCACCAGCAGGAGGGAGCGGAGTGGATGTGTACATCCATTATTTTCTTTCACTCCATCCGTTTTGTCAACTTGGAGCAGCTGGGCTGTGTCAGTAGTCTATGGAAGACTGTACCGGAACGTCTGTGCTTAGTCACTGTAGAGGCCCCCCCCCCCAACCTCATTCCAACTATTTATACACATTCAATAGCATTGTACTCTATTTTGGCTGGGGTGCATCCAGTCTCACAGAAGAGACTAGATTCAGTTTACAAAACCAGTCTGGGCAATTTTCAGGTCGACAACAGAGACAACGGAGGACTGAATTGTGTCTCTTTAACATGCTGACAATTTGGCTCAGTGATTTGTTTATGAATTTATTGCTGTTATAGAATTGAAGTAAACAAGGACTGAATCGCGGAATACAGTCATAAAAATGGAATTTACTGTGTAACACAGAATGTCACGTAAATTGCCAAATTTTGGATGAATGAATCAAAAGTAGGTCAGTACATTTAAAGGATTACACTCTTAATAAAGGTGCTTTAAAAGGTTCTTCAAGCGATGCCATAGAGGAGCTATTTTTGGTTTCACAAAGAACCATTTAGTCAAAGGTTCTTTAAAGAATAATCTTTCTTACCTTTTTAAATTCTGGAGAACCTTCTTTCAACACAAAGAACCTTTTGTGAAACAGAAAGGTTCTTCAGATGTTTAAGGTTCCTTATGGAACTATTTAGACAAAAATGGTTCTTCTATGGCATCATAATTTTCTTAAATTAATAATTATACCCTTTCTATCCACAAATGCTCATCTTGCCTAGCTCTGCGATGTGCATGTGTACTCTGTGCACTCCGGATCAAGACAGGGTATGTCTCGGCAGAGCATCGCTGTGCATCACGCCCGGATAATTGAAAATGGGCAAACAGGCAGGATGTGGGTGGGGCTGGTTGTTGAAACCACGCCCCCTAGCTTTTAACATAGGGTTTTTGGGACTGACTCCCTTTTGGAGCCATTCTCTAGGGGCTAGTCGATGAATTGCAGTTTAAGCCACTTTCGCATTGGTTTCAAGAGAGAGACTTGAAGGTTGCTGCTTGCACGAAAATAAAATTCTGTTTTAATATAAATTCTTTATGTTCTGCATATCTCTTTGTGAATGAATGGCGTAACGCTCACAGTGTTTTCTGCCTCAATATATGAGTATATATGAACACAAAAATTAAAAATGCGTTTCTTTTAAGGAAAAACTATCGTCATATACAAACCGAAACTTAAAGGTTTTCACAGCAACTCGTAAAACTTCAGTTTAACTTGAAGAAACTGACAGAAATGTATTACTTAATGTAACGATAGTACTTGTACTACTACTAAAATCATTATTAAAACATTTATTTTATTAATAAATATTTACCAGAATTTATTTGCCAGAAAAAAATTAAATATACAAACCAGTATGTATGAAAAAAGAAAGAAAATAATAATTTTAAGAAACCATTAAAAACGAATCCCAAAAAATAAAATGAAAACACAGAATTTGCTAAAAATAATAATAATAATAAAAAAATAAATTTGGAGGGGAAAAAAAAAAATATTTTTTTTGTTAAACTTTTAATTAATCGCCGTTAAATTGTTTAAGTTTCATGATTTTAATTGATTAGACAAAAATGTTTTTTGATTAGTATGTTTTAATTTATTCAATAAAACGAGTCTAGAAAAATTCTAATGAAATAAAAATGATACCAGAAAAATTAAAACGGAATTTGGAAAAAAATAAAATGGATTTCATAGGGCCCTATACTTCTATAGCGGTGAATGAAAACTATAACATTTCTATGACTTTTAAAAAGAGAAAAGAATGTAGAGACATTGGTTATGTTGGCCAGAAGAAAGAAAGATGTCAAATTTAAACTTAAAATTTGAATTAGGAACACTCACACAGCAGATTTTGTAATTAAATTTGTAATGATCTTACCCAAGCATTGCAATATGCAAATATTTTCATAACAAATGAGCCTCTTACGTTTGTTCACGTTTTGTTATCATTGTTTCGGTTTCTCCTTCTGAATGACAAATATATACTATTAAAAGCTGCTAATATCGACAGCTAAATCTTCTCGCACAGGCGCAGAAGTATCCTGTGAGGTGTGTTCAAGCACAGCTTTTTGGCCCAGGCGCTGCTTGGACGCTTGGTCACACGATACATGATACAAACTCATCACATGGTACAAATTCATCACAAAACTTGAAGTTTAAAACGTTTGTTTCCTGTCTCCCACACTCACATGCATATGAAAGGAATCAATGGAATAAAAAGTGTAATGTGACCAGCCCTTAAGAGTGTGACGTTAGACCCAAAAGCAGCTCAATGGAGGCCCTGTGCAGAATGTGGACTGGATGTGACTGACCCAGGGGCCCCTCTGTCTCCTGATGTGCTGGGTGTGACTGGATCTATCCATCATGCTCTTGGCATTGTGTCTGTTAGAGCTGACTCAGCCCTTCATTCCGCCTGGAGGAGACCTCCCCACCTCAACCCCTTACAGCCATGCTAGCACCCAGAAAATGGACATGTCAGCTTACCAGTAAATAAGATTAAGGATGATATGTGTGTGTGTGCTGGAGTGTTAGGGAGGGTGGCTGTGTATGTGTAACTGGATGTGGGCCAGAGTACAGGATGCAGCCTTGTTCTGCAACAGTCTGCCTGAGTCTCACACTCAGTAGGAAGCGCCACACTTTCTACTCATGCTCTCAAGCCCTTCCCAATTAGCATTGAGTCCTCCCATGTGTTTCAGCTTGTGGAATATTGTATTACATAATTTAGAGAAGGGCTTGAGCTCTATTGTCTTGTAGACATTCAGTCCAGTATTTTTATTATTATTATTTTTTTTTGTACTATAACTGCATTTTTGAACATTTTGAATTGGCTTTATGTTTATATTTTGTTTAAATTGTTTCAATAAATTTGTTCTTTTGCCATTTTTATCATTTTTTTTTTTAAGGGTTGAAAATTTAGTTTATTTTCATGTTTTTTTTGTGCTTCTATATAGCTTTTATTGAAGCCTATTTCCACCACTGAATAAAAAATAAAAAAGGTAAAGGTAATTTATCTCACAAATTCTGACTTTTTTTCCCCAGAAAGTTGTGATATAAACATACAATTGCGAGAAATAGGCAGAATTGCAAGATAAATGAGTTTGTATCTCGCAGATCTTACTTTTTTGCTCAGAATTTTGACTTTTTTTTTCAGAATTGCAAGATATAAACTTACAATTGCGAGAAATGAAGTCAAAAAAGACTTTTTTCTCACAATTTTAACTTTTTATAAGAATTGATTTTTTTTTTAATTGCGAGATATAAATTTGCGATTGAGTTATAAAGTCAGAATTGTGTGATTATAAACTTAAAATTTCAAGAAGCAAAGTAAGCATTGCAAGATAAACTAATTTGTATCTTGCAATTCTGACTGTTCTCTCACAATTTAGACTTTTTTTAAATAGCGAGATATGTAAATTCACAATTACGAGTTAAAAAGTCAGAATTAAGAGATATAAACTCATAATTCTGACTTTTTTCAGAATTGCGTGATAAAAACTTATAATTACAAGGAATAAAGTCAAAATTGCAAAATAAACAAGTTTGTATCTTGCAGTTCTGACTTTTTTCCTCACAATTGTGACTTTTTTTATTGCGAGATATAAATTTGCAATTATGAGTTATGAAGTCAGAATTGCGAGATATAAACTCACAATTCTGAGTTTTTTCAGAATTGTGTGATATAAACTTAGAATTGTGAGAAATAAAGTCAGAGTTGCAATATAAATCAGTTTTAGCTTATATCTCACGATTTTGACTTTTTCTCAGAATTAAGAGATATGAACTGGCAATTGTGAGTTGTGAGTTATAAAGTCCAAGGAAAAAAGACTGTTTTCAGAATTGCAAGTTTATTTCTCACATTTTTGACCTAATAACTCACTATTGCAAGATATAAACTTGCAATTCTGAGAAAAAAGTCAGGATTGTCAGTTTATATCTTGCAATTCTGACTTTATTTCTCAGTATTGTGCATTTATATATAAAAAAGCATTTTCTCAAAAAAAGACTTCTCAAAATTGTGTGATATGAACTATCAATTTAACTCGCAATTGTGAGTTTATACCATGCATTTCTGACTTAATTTCTCAATCAGTTTGTATCATGCTTTTCTGAGAGAAAAAAAATGCAACTCAGTAGGTTTTGAAAAGCCTTTTAATATTTGGAGTTTCAGTTTATTTTAACAGTTTTCCCTTTCATTTTTCTATAGAGACCTGGTTTCGCAAATCAGTTTTATACCCTTTCAATGGAAAGGAAAGTCTTTTAAGGTGTCGGGACACATTGACCTTTTCATAAGTGATAACTTATTGGAGCTGTGTGGCTGTAAGTGGTCACTTCAAAAGCCCCAAATGTGTTAACATGGTAACTTGCACTTGACTGATCGCCTGGATTCCCTTCTAAGGTTTAGAATGAGAGTAGTAGACAACAAAAAGTCAGTTTGAACATTCTAAGGTGTTACACTAACAACATATTATACAAAATATTGTAAAAATGCTGTTTTTAACCAACATTCTTTAAAATAAAGATTAAAAAAGAGGGTTCTTTTTGTGTTCTTAACATTCCATTGATGTTAAAGGTTCTTCATGCAATCTAAAATGACTAACTAGCAATTAACAAACCTGTAGAACACAATGAGGTGGTGGTTTTCAGATTAGAAAATATGACCCGCACCATATTAGGGCCATTAAAATAGAAATCTGTTCTCTGAGTGGACATTTCATCTGAAGCACATTATTGTGAACAAATCCTTTTTGTTACTGGAAAAAAGGTTTGGCATTTCAATCAAAGTACCTTAAATACAGGCCAGATGTTCATGTACACTCACATTTAGCTTTCATTCAACCTAACAGAAGACCAGATTTTTTTTCCTCTTTCTTTTTCCCTGTTCTCATTATACAATAGTTTTGTTTTAAGTCAAAGAAGTTGATCAGTTCCTCGAAATAAAAGGATTCTGGCTGGAATCCAAGATTGGTGTGCTCGATAAAACAGTCTTGATCTCTGCTTCCTCTGTGTGCTCTCCAAACTCAATACACACTGTATATTGATTTCTGAGTGCAGTGCTGGAGTTGAAGGCCTTGGCCCGTTCCCATTCTGTGGCAATTCACGAGTGGAAGAGTTTGGGAGAGACAGAGAGAATGTCTTTTCTTTGTCTCCTTATTTCTTGCTTGGAGCTGCTGAGGTCATTGGGTGGGATTCAGAGATAGAGGCCCTGGGATATCAGATATTGTGGTTTGGATTCCCCATTATTGGTTCTCTCACTTTTCTCAGAAAATATTATGTTGTTAAAAATGACTGAGCGTTTAGAGGTTACACAAAAGATCATGATCATTAGCAAGTTTGCAGCATTTTTGAAGTTGCATCTGATGTTTTCCTGGAATGCAAATGGGAAATCCATAAATCAAATTTATTTTTGGTTTGCTCTTGTTTTCGCAGTTCACCCAAAAATGAAAATTGCATCATCATTTACTCACCTTTGATGCCATTCCAAACCTGTATGACTTTCTTTCTTCTGAAGAAACAACGCTTGTGGTCAAAACAACGCAAAACAAAAGTAAAACTCTGAAGGTGCATTCTGTTCGACTTCACGGGGTAGTCTGCTATCCTATGTGAGTTCTCAGTCAGAATGGAGTGTACTTGTTTAATTTGAAGGGCCCTGTGAACAGCATAGGGAATAAGGGAACATTGCTTCACAGGAAGTTGAGAGGAAAACTTACCGGCCAGTCATTGTGTGTCACTTCAAAGGATAGTTCACCCAAAGATGAAAATCATCAGTCAGACATCATTTGTGACTCTGGACCACAAAACCAGTCTTAAGTAGCACAGGTATATTTGTAGCAAAAGCTAAAAATACATTGTATGAGCCAAAATTATTGATTTTTCTTTTATGCCAAAAATCATTAGGATATTAAGTAAAGATCATGTTCCAATTTTTGATTAGTAACATGGATTGCTAAGAACATCATTTGGACAACTTTAAAGGTGATTTTATGAATATTTAGAATTTTTGCACTCTCAGATTCTAGGTTTTCAAATGGTTGTTTCTTGACCAAATATCGTCCTATCCTAACAAACCATATATCAGTGGAAAGCTTATTTATTCACTTATAAGGGTCAATTTAAAAAAAAAAAACATGACTGATCCTTAGGACTGGTTTGTGGTCCAGGGTCACATTTATGTTATTCCAAACATGTATGAAACCTAAACTCAAAAGACGATGTTTTGAAGAATGTTGGTAACCAAGCCGTTTTGGTTCCCATTGACTTACATTGTATTTTTGTTCATATGTTGGAAGTCAATGGGAACCAAAACTGTTTGGTTACCATTGTTCTTCAAAACATCTTCTATTGTGTTTAACAGCAGAAAGAAAGTCTTACAGGTTTGGAATGATATGAGGGTGAGTAAATGATGACAGAATGTTCAATGTCGGGACTAAAATTGTGACTATCAAAATTATGGTTAAAATAAGATTAAATACACACATAACCAAATCACATTTATTTTCATATTAAACATTGCAAGACACATTTATCACCTTTGTTTGTTTATTTATTTATTTTTATACAATCAAATGTAAATTTGTCTCACTCACATTTTCTTAAAATAAACATTACTTGCACTATCAGAAAAAGTAAAAGCAAAAAAAATTGATTTAATATTTTTACATTAACAATGCAATTAATATTTTCTATTTATTAAAGCTAAGTATAAATCCCATCAAGTTAGTGTTTTTAAGCATTTTACATTTATTCCAAAATATTAACTCAAGGCAGTAACAATTTAAATATATTATATTTTATTTGTGAACTTATGTTCAGCTTTTATTCTTTTTAATAGTGAACTTATAAGTATTTTTACATTTTTTGGATCATCAGTCATCAAAGCTCTGTAAATATTGGTCACAGACACAGAGATTTACTTTAAATTTCACCAAGCTGAATGCAATAAAAACTTCCACAGATCATGTTTTCATGCCATTTTATGTCTTTGATGTAACAAAGTGGTTAAATCTAAGTGTTTGAGTTGTTTACAGTTCGTTTTCCCATTAACGCCATTTATATTGTTAATTCACTGATTCGCAAATGCGGAACAAGCACGAACACAAGAGGCGGGATTTATCATATGAACCAATCACAGCCAAACTTATCCAATCATATTCTCACGTGACTTTACCCCATTTATTCTCAATTACCCCCCAACAAACTCCTGGCACGCTTTAGGGGGTCTGTTAAAACTCAATGGGCTCAGGGCAAACGAGAGAGATGCAGACGAGAGAGACGCAGTCTCCCGCTGTCACTTTACCTGATAGTGTCCCTGCAGGACAATGTTTCTTTAGAAAAAAATAGTGATTTATACATTTTTTAATATTTTTAATATTGCCCCTGTTTTATTTTTGTACTATGATTTATTTATTTTTCTCATCCACTATTTTGAGGAAATGCCCCTGATGCAAATGCATATTAAATAAAAAAATATTTTTTTATCTTATTTATTTACTTTTACATCTATTTACAAATGTATATTATTATACATCAAAATCCTCTACTATGTGTGACTCTGGTTTTGTCTGGGTATGTTGATATTGAAACCCTGTCAAATGGAACACATATGAAAGCATTTTTTTTTATATATATAATCGTTTGTGTTCCACAGAAGTAAGAAATGCATACAGATTTGGTTAGACAAAGAATTTTGGGGTGAACTATCTCTTTAAAAGGACTGATATTTGTGCACATGTACTATTTAGACCCCATCAGAGTCATTCAGACATGCCCGCGGATCATCAGGAAAGATTAATGAAGCATTATGTCAGCGTTCAGACAGAATACTGTGACTGTGTCACTCTTGGCTCCATAACAGCAGGATGTCGTTGTACAGCACATTTAGAGTATAATGAAGACAGGCTGTGAGCTCAGTGGATCAGAGCCCTTCCTCATCTACACTTCCTCCACACACACACATATCACTGCTCTTCAAGCAGCGGGTAGATCAGAGGCAGAATATGCAGTGTTTTAAATTGTAAAGCGTCTTTATTGGAGCTCGGTGCTTGATGGGTATTAAATCTGTTTGACAGCGTGAGGCCAAAGTCAGCAACCCAAGGACCTGTAAAGACTGCGCCATAAACCTCAGGTGTTTTATCATACGTGAGTGTGGTAGGGTCTAAAAAAGCTTGCACCCAATGTATTTCATTTTTGCAACTAAACTCATTTTGGGCCGGCTGGAGCGATCTCTCTGGGGTGCCGTAACATTGACACCCTCTTACAGCTGTTATCCTTTGTCCTTGTCTCTGCAGTATGAAAAATAAGTGTGCCTTGCTGAATACAGATCTGCATTCTCTCCGAGTTAAATTTGGAGATGTTACCTCTCGAATTGTTACACGTCTTCCTCATAACTAGGTGTGACGCATCACAGTGTGTGCGATTATCTAGCGTGATGCGTTAAAAATAGAAACCAAGCATGCATCAAAACATCTTGATGTGCAACGCTGTTGGCAGTTGGAGCTAGTCAGGTTAGCAAACACTCAGATTAACGCGATACGATGTCGTTTGTCACTTGATAGGACACTGCACTGCTGCTACCCTTGTTTGACATTTCTTGTTTGTTTGGATTTCATCCAGTCCTCTTAAATGACATCGTCATTGGCCTAAAGGTGAGGGATGATGGAGTTTTGGCAGTGGACGAGTAAAGTCTTGGCAGGCTACCTGTGCCTGAAATAAATTCACTTTTGCATTGACTTGACTGTTAAGCGATGATGTAACTGACCTGCTTTCATGAGCTGCTTTTGCTGTAATGATTAAAATATACATATATTTGTATATATAAACTAGTGTATAAAATTCATACCGGCTGGTGCAAACATTTTGTATTTGTAAATAATATTGTTTAATATGATGAACACAGAAACTTGATGTCCATCTGAACTTGAGTCAAATCTCCTTTTCCACTATAGATTCCACTATTTATTCAGTCGGCAAAAAAAAAAAAGGGTTTTTGAGGAAAACATTCCAGGATTTTTCTCCATATAGTGTACTTCAATGGGGATCAACGGGTTGAAAGTCCAAATTGCAGTTTCAGTGCAGCTTCAAAGGGCTCTGCACAGTCCAAACCGAGGAATAAGAATCTTATCTAGCAAAACACTCCATAATTTTCTGAAAAAAAAAAATTACAATTTATTTACCTTTTAACCACAAATGCTCCTCTTGCAGTAGTTCGACTTCATGCATTACGTAGTCTAATGGCGCTTTTGCACTACACAGTACCAGCTCGCCTCAGCTCGCCTCGGCTCGACTCGACTCGGCTCTGTTTGGTTTTCCACTCTGTAAAAGTTGTACCTGTACCGGCTTCCAGGTACTTTTTTTCGTACCACCTCCGGCGAGGTTCCAAGCGAGCTGAGGCGAGCTGAGGCGATACTAAATGTGACGTGAAAACACAGCAGACTGCTGATTGGTCAGAGAGAATCGTCACTATTCACTGCGTCATCATTGCACGCGCCAGCAATAGTATCCAGAATAACCCCACCATTTTTAAAAAGTTTGGCCAGAGATTGCGTGACATATCCAATCCATTACATATTATGGCAACTCGGAAGAATACGCCGTGGTCAAACGAGGAGGTGCAGACAGCGGGTGTGTGTCGCGTAGAAGATTACGTCACGGCAGTTTCCTGCAGCGTCGCTATGACAAACCAGGTACTATTGTAGAGGTACAGGTACAACTTTTACACAGTGGAAAACCAAACAGAGTCGAGCCGAGCCGAGTCGAGTCGAGCCGAGGCGAGCTGGTACTGTGTAGTGGAAAAGCGCCATAACATGATGTAGGTGTTTACAAAGTGAACATGCAAAGTCAAACGGCCTTTACAAAAAAGGTAAATCAGTGATGTTGAACTACTTTAAAGTAGAAGAAAATGAGATGGCATATTTCGCCCTACCCTACCTTTTTGAACCAGAGTACACAGACAAAGAACTAACTTTGCGTGACCTTTCCAAAGTGATTACATAATGCATAAAGTTGTAGACGTGCATCGCAGAGCTTGTGCAAGATAAGCATTTGTGGTTAAATAGTATATACAATTTTTTGAAAATGACTAATTGTTTCTCTAGATAAGACCCTTATTACTCGGGTGGGATCATTTGGAGCATTGTAACTGCAAATTTGGACCTTCAACCGATTGGCTTCCATCAACGCCCGATATATGGGGAGTAATTCTGGAATGTTTTCCTAAAAAAAACTCAATTTCTTTTCGGCTGAAGAAAGAAAGACATGAATATCTTGGATCACATGGGGTTATTAGGAATTTTTGATTTTGGAAGTGAACTAATCCTTTAAGTTTTCTATGATTTAGTTTTGTTTTGCATTAGTCTAGCCAGACTAAAGGTCGTTTTAGTAAAATTTCATGGCCAAAAGTGCCTACACTCTTAAAAATAAAGGTTCCAAAAGGGTGTTTTTGCAGTGGTGCCATAGAAGAACTATTTGTGGTTCCCCAAAGAACCTTTTAGTGAAATGAACCATTTTGAAAAACATTTTAAAACTTTTTAGACTATAAAGACCCTTTTCTGCATTTGAAAGGTTCCATGGATGTTCAAGGTTCTTCATGGAACCATCAATGCCAATAAAGAACCTTTATTTTTAAGAGTGTATGTCGATATTGTTGTGAATAGTGATGTGAAGTTTAAAGCACAGCTTCATTTCACAAAATCGCTTTTAAAGCAAGCATCTTTCTGAGTTTAGAAAATAATTTTACATTTTCTAAACATTACATTGAACTATTAAGAATCCTTTTAAACTATTAGGGGTAGGTTTTGAAAAAAAATTCTCAACTAATGCTGTAATGATTTGTATACAACACTTAAATTGCACTCAATTAATTTTTTGTAGTAATAAAGTTACAATTAATAGCCTAATTATATTTTTAGCCCAATTTATTTTTTCCCGACATAAATGATACATTAGGTGACAATGTTTACAAGTTGTTATATTGATTTCTTTTCGTGGGTGAGCGATTACATGAGACAGGATACGAAAAATTTTTTGCATACCATGTTTATTCATATTTTTTTTGTGCTGTAATCCGTTAAAGCAGAGGAGGTGATCAGTTCATGTGTGCTTCAAGCTGCCACTTATCTTGAACTGAGACGCTACAGCAATCAATCTGTCACTCCACTTTAAACAGGTCCAAAACAGTATTATTGTTTGAATATTGTAATAAAATGGACAAAGTTTAAAATTTTAGGCTTTCTTTCATATCAAAAGTGACAAAGCACAAAACTCATTGGATGTTCCATTTATTATCTGAAAACAGGCTAAACTAATCAATTCTTGGGATTTAAGAATCAATATCAATTCGTTAAAATGAGAATTGATTGGTCTATAAATACATTGGTATTGACAGATGATAACAATGATCTTCCAACAATAGATATAAAGTGAACCCTGTAGAACTTGATTAACCAGCTTGTTGAACTAAACTGTATGAAGGTAGGTATATCTTCAGGAGATGAGTATTCCTTCTCTCCACCTATTTATTCCCAGTGTTCAAGAAGTAGTCTCCTTTTCCCGCTTATGTTGGTATTGGTTGACACATCGACTCGCACACAAAAAAAATGAGAAAGAACAAAATCGATACACAACAGAAGCTCTGAGCCATCAAGCAGAGGCACTTATATTTACCCCCCTCCCCACAAGCTCTGAGTCAAAGTGAGAGGGAAGATGAGATCCTAGGGGTTTTGTTTGAGAGCTGCTGGGAGCGACGGGCCACGGTGGAAGCGAGGTCAGATTTCCCCTCAACAGATTTTTATGAGTTGATGACAGCTGCCGGAGTGTGGTGCCAATCCCCCTGACAAGAGTCATGTGACCCTTTCCTCAATTACTTGAGCCAGCCCTCAGCTTCTCAATGACACATGTGGCATAGTATGGAAATGTCGGCTGAAGTTGCCCTGTCAGCAGTCATTTGAAATGCATTGCTTGTACAGTAGATCAGGGTTTCTGCTTCAGCCCGTGAAAGGGATCCCCATCCGCTCCTCTTCCTGTCCACCATAGCAATGTGACTACAAATTGACTCACTCATAAGGTAGATAACGTTGCTTCTTGTTGGGTGTGCGTGACCGCATCCCTGGAGTCCATTCTGACCTGATTCCAGACCACCGGCGAGCTCAGCTCGCTCCTCTGACACACTTCTGCCTTGTTGATGGTGCAAAACTGGGCCAGTTGGGTTTGTAATTGAGAAGATTCTTTCACTAATGCCAGAGAGGGTTAATACTGCCATATCACATCACGCCAGCCCTTTTTTAATTTGTCCAATGTTCAATGTGACCATTAGCCACCCCTTTATTTTTTTAAATATATAATGGCTATTTAAGCTTATTTGTGTTTGTTGTCAAGCAGTATACAACAGTTAACTGCGCTTTGGTCCCTACAGAGTTCTGTAAAGGTGTGTTCACTCCTCGCTGGAGGTGCTAAGTTGCTATTGTTGTATGCTGTTCCTAATTGACCAGCAGCATCAGTTTTGATGTTTGAACTTCTAATGGTATACAGTCTCTGGAACCTTTAAATAAAGTTGACTCTGACAAGTTACTGTTATATTCAAGCCACAAATTATTTTTGTTAAACTATTAAATAAAATCAAGTACATAATTAATTTTAAATGCTAAGTAGATTTATAATGTGCAGTATCAAGAATGAATATTTATTTTAAGGTTTGCTAAATAACATTTAACAGTGTTATTAAATTATTATTGTTTTTAATGATTAACTTTACCTGAGCTTTAGATGAAGGAAGAGGTTGTGTCTACTACCATTCCGTTTTTTTTTTTTTTTTTTTTTTTTTGTATTTATATCCATGTTTTTATTTAGCAATGATGCAATAAATTGATTAAATGTTACAGTAAAGCATGTTAATGTTTCTACATTGATATTTCAAATAAATGCTGTTTGTTTGAACTTTCTATTCATCAAAAAATCCTGGAAAAAAATGTATCTTAATATCCACAAGAAAATTAAACTACATAACTGTTTATCATTAATTCTAAGAAATCTTGAACACCAAATTAGCATATTGAAGTAATGCCTGTTGAAATTCAGCTTTGCCATAACAGGAATAAATTATAGTTTAAAATATATTAAAATAGATTTTTTTTTCTACCAATTTTTAAAAAAAAAATATTTGTTTGTTTTAAATATTATTTTTAAATATTTATTAATATTTATTGTTATTAGAATTTGATATTACCATTTAATTGTAATAAGACTTCATAATATTACCATTTTTACTTGGTCGACTGATTATTGGCCTAGCCGAAATTAAGGATTTTTATGGTAATTGGTTTTGGTCATTTTAAAAGCGATTTGCTGATTAAAATAATTTAAAAGCATGTAAAAATAGTTTTTGTCACATTTTTACACCAGACATATATATATATATATATATATATATATATATATATATATATATATATATCAGTTAAAAAAAATATTGGTGTACTTTATCTGTAATAATCAGTATCGGCATCAACCCTGAAAACCACATGTCCGTCGACCCCTAATTTTTAACTGATTATCAGTGCCAATATTAAGCATTTTTATGGTTATCGGTATTGGTCATTTTCAAAACTGATTTACTGATAAAAAAAATTTTAAAGCGTTTAAAAGAACGTTTTTGTCAGAGTCCTTGTTACGTTTTTACACCAGACATGTATATCGGTTGAAAATATCGGTCTACTTGATCTGTAATAATCAGTATCGGCATCAACCCTGAAAAAAACGTTGGTGGACCACAAATTTTTACTGTATTGTTGATAAAGTAATAAATAAGTCAGAGCCCTTGGTTCATTTCTACAACAGACTTATTTATATTGAACATATATATATATATATCGGTTCAAAATATTGGTCTGCTTGATCTGTAATAATGTGTATCGGCATAAACCCCAAAAAACACATGTTGTTCGACCCCTAATTTTTAGCCAACTATCTAGCTGATTATTGGCGACGATATTAAGCATTTTTATGGCTATAGGTATCTGTCATTTTCAAAAGCTAATTGCTGATAAAATAAAAGCGTGTAAAGAGTTTTTTCAGAGCCCTTGTTATAATTTTAAACCAGACATATTGGTTCAAAATATTGGTCTGATTGATCTGTAATAATCAGTATCGGCATCGACCCTGAAAAACACGTCTGTTAACCCCTAATTTTTAGCCAATTATCGGCGCAGATATTAAACATTTTATAGTTATTGGTATCAGTCATTCAAAACCGATTTGCTGATAAAATTATTTGAAAAAATTTTGAGCAAAGTTTTTGTCAGAGCCCTTGTTACATTTTTTACACCAGACATATCGGTTCAAAATATCAGTCTACTTGATCTGAAATAATCGGTATCGGCATCAACCCTGAAAACACGTCTGTCGACCCCTAATTTTTAGCCAATATTAAGCATTTTTATGGTTTCGGTATCAGTCATTTTTAAAACCAATTTGCTGTAAAAGCATTTAAAGAAATTTTTTTGTAGTAGCTCTTGTTACATTTTTACACCAGACATTATATATCCATTCAAAAAACACCCTTCATTTTTTTATACCAGACATGTATACCGGTTCAAAAAACGTATTCCTAATTTTTAACCAATTATCGGTTCCAATATTAAGTATTTTATGGTTATCGGTGTCATTTTCAAAACCGATTTGCTGATAAAATAATTTAAAGGCGTTTACTTCATCTGTAATAACCGGTATCTGCATCAACCCTGAAAAACACATGTCGGTTGACCCCTAATTTTTACTGTATTTTTGATGAGTAAAATAATAAAAAATTAATAAATGCATCTACCTTCAAAAACTGTTTTAAAACATTATGAAACCTCAACATTTTGAAAGGTAGTATTAATGTAAAAAAGAGCAGTGGAAATGTGCACGCATAATTAAATATTCATTTTTGACCTACAAAACTAATATTTGACACATATATTTTGCATAAGCAATGTCTCATATCTCCTACTCTGACTTCCAGTTGCTTTGTCGCTGCAAATCGCTGTCACCCCTTTAGAATAATGACCTAGAGTTACTCTGAACTATGAAACATTAGCTTACTTTTACCACAATGATTGATTGATTTGCCTGCAGGAGGAGAAGTTTTAAATGGTCTGTTCATCATGTTTTCCCTCCAAAGTGGAGTATTAGGTTCTGGTGGTGAATGAGTTTGCTTGCCATTAACCCCTGGGGGGTTTTTCAGACCCCTACTTGAGAAATACCTTTTTAAATGATATTTGCCTGCATGTGTGTGTTCGTACGCCAGCCTGTACGCTCCCCGCGGAGGCCGGCAGTGAAGATCGGGCACAGTCAAACCCCTGTTTCTCTGCGAGCTCTAATAGTGAGCCAGGAGACCTGAACGAGAGAGGATAGAAATAGATGCCGCTGTCAGGGGAGAGTCCTCGGGACGGCTCTCATCCAGGAACATAAACCACAGAACGTAATGTAACCTACCCTGGCTTAATGTGTGTCTGAATGACAGCTAACTGCGAATTAAGCCTCATTTTGTTCAGACCGTTTGTATAAGAGAGACTACCAACAAGTCACTGATTCCCAACCATTGTGTCTTATTGAAAGCTAATTAAGCGTTTCCAATGGCCAGATGAGAGTTTTTTTTTTTTCCTCCATTTAACTTGTTTATGTCTGTGTCTCTTCCTTTTCTTTTCTTTCAGGCAGTCATTTGCTGGGCGTGAATATGCAGTTTATTTGAGTTGCTTGGGACTAAACTGCATGATATTTGCAATGGAGCTGCACTGCACTGCACTGCATTGATGACTGGCAACTGTAATTTAATGTGCAACTGGCTGAACTGTCCCTAATATTATTGCCATGCGTGATTTACAGTGTCTTTAGCTGAGCGCTTGACAAGAAATGGAGAGCAGATGGCGCACAACTGTAGACGTCTGCTGATTAGGAGAGCTTGATGAGATGATATCAGCTGTCTTGTAAGCTATGTTTATGTGTGTTTGTTAAACGCAAACAGAGATGGCCCTTTAGGAACGAGAGCCTTACGGGGAATATGCTGTGCATGATATAAGCTGTGCAAACAGCTGTGCAGGCAAAATGAAATAGATTCATTCTTCTATTAAAGCTGAAAGTGACTTGAGTTTCTAAAATGACAACTACTTGATTGCAACGGGCTGTAGGCAACCCCATTGCTATACATGTGCATAAGAGAGGAAGAATTTGTCCCATGTCTGATAGTCTGAAAACTCTTGAACAGCACTGGTAATTTTTTTACCAGATTGACTAGGGATGAGATGATACACTTACCTCCCTATTCACTTACTTTGCAACCATTTTAGTCATGTTTAGTTATGTTTTCATGGCAAAACCAATTTTAATTTGTTTGCTGCAAAGTATATTTTGGTCATCCCATTAAAAATAACTTTTAAATTGGATCATTTCAGAGCCTTAAAGTGCTGGTCATGTTAAAAATAGTTATGTTAAATGCTGAAAAGTCATTAAAAATGCTGGAAAGTCATTAAAAAGGGGTTTAAATTTCTCTCTCAAAGGTTGTACAAACCCTGTACTGAATAATATATCATTTCTACTGCAAAACCATGGTTATAGTTAGCATTAATACTTGAATTCTTGGCAGAATTCGAATGATTCTCACTAGATCTTGCAGCAACCGTTTTCATTCACTTCTTACTGAGTAAAGCTGTTTCATCGTGTTCAAAAATGACCAACAAGTTTCGATATTTGTTCTATTTAAAACTTGACTCTTCTGTAGTTATATTGTGTACTAAGACCAGTGGAAAATGTAAACATGCGATTTTCTATGCCAATAAGATTAAGAAATACACTCACATTCTGGTGTAGTAGTCAAGGAAGCTTGTGATATTACTGCGCCTGCTTCGGCCATTTTATGGCAGCAAACTTCCTTGACTATTACTTCCTTGACTAGTGTACTTCCTAATCTTATCGGCCTAGAAAATCGCAGCTTTACATTTTCCGCTGGTATTAGTACACAATATAACTACAGAAAAGTCAAGTTTTAAATAGGACAAATATCGAAACTCGTTGGTCATTTTTGAACGCGATGCTATTGGTCTCATAGGATTTAATGATCTATGCTAAGCTATGCTAAAAGTGATATTGCCAGAATAGGATAATGGCTGAATGGATTTCAAAACGGTAAAAATCAAGTTATTAACTCGGGGGGAGTTGGAGAATGAGCCTATTTCCAAAAAAAGTGGAGTGTTCCTTTAAAGTGCAACATGTTTATACCTTTCTCCCCCTGTTGAAATAAAAGTGGAAGCTTCTCCCTACCACCTCTTAGGAAAAGTACAATAATTAAATATAAATCAATTCTGAGGTAAACCAATCCATTTTTAAATTGTTTCAAAAAGAATTGCGATAGGTGAATCGATTTTTTTCTCCCACCCCTAAGATTGACCCTTTGTACATAAATCTATAAAAAGTCTTTTAGCACTGAATAGGCAAAATAAAGACAAAAGTATTTAAGTTAAATGGCAGTTTCATTAAATGTCTGTCTCAGTCAGTGCTATTGTATATCCCAATGCTTATTACTCATGTGACATTATTACTTGTCAGTGGGGAATTTACAGGGAAATTATTGTATCATTAGCCCATCGGTTATACGCATTGGTCAGTAACCACTGATGTGACCACTGTGTCATATACAAATCTAATGCTAACTTTAATGGTAAATTAGCATTATATATATTGTCTTGATGGAAACAAGATATATTTCAGGTCCCAACACTAACTGTTCTTCAGACATTGCTCCTTAACTATCAGCTGTATACAAAGTGACCAACATTTGGTTTTCGACCACTGTCGATGTATGTATGTATGTATGTATGTGTGTGTGTGTGTGTGTGTGTAATGTATAAATATATAAAGCTTGAAATGTCTACTTTTGATAAGTCACGTCGAAAACAAATATTCTCTGTTACAGTAATCTGTATATTTCTAACACGAGCTCTCCATCTAAACTCATCTGTAATCACGCCCACCAAAAGCGCCTCCGCTTTTCAAATTCTGTGCGACTGTCCATCCATGTGAGATTTGTGGACATGTAGTTAAATGCCCACATCACATTCTAAACAAACGTGAACATTCGGCTACTCATTAGCTACTTTTCATTTCTTGAAGTAGACACACTGAGAGGAATAAGCCAGAATTTACCTCAGAAGAAGAATGAGGAAATTCTAGTAACACCACATTTTATTGTCAGTAATGGTAAGGTAATTTTGACCATATTAAAACTGCAGTATCTCTGGACCTGAACCAAACAGGGCCTTAAAAAATTAAGATGCCAAAAGGAAATTTTGTTAAGGGCAAAATATATTTAATACTTCCTGAGACATACATGCAAACCTTGAAGATAAAACATGACATTTTTGAATGGTCACCATTGACACACAATGCAAAAATTATTGCTAAATTCAACACATTTTTTTTGACAGAGCTACCAATATCTGCGTAAAAGTAACATTATGATCCTGCCATCTTTCTGAAGTCATTTTTGCCCTTCTGTAATTTGGCTTTTCTTTGTAAATATAGGCTACATCTGTGACATTTAATATTTTGGCTTTCGCCACTGCAAATGTTTATCTTTTTTCAGAAAGCTGATTTTTTAGCAGGCATTATTACAGTCGTGATACATTTTAAGAAATGTTTTGATGAATAGAAAGTTCAAAAAAACATTTATTCAAAATAAATGGCTTTACCTGGTATGAATTTACTTTTGCAAAACTTAGTTATACTGTATTGACCAATGATTTATAGATATTAAATCAGCTGTGACTATATCAATTAACCACTATAGATATAGTTATAGATATAAACTCATATCGGTCAATTAAGAATGTTGTTCAACCTCTAACCTCAGCTCTAATATGAACACTAACCCTAAAAGTTGAATGGTTGATATTCTTTCGCTCTTTTGTCAGTTTCGTCTTTCTTGTTTATAGCAGTTTTACACCATTTTTTTTTTTTCACTCGCACATAATGCTGGACTCAGTCTGGTGCACTTGATACATGCAAATGGAGGAGTTACAATTTGTTCATTGTCACAAACGTGTGTTGCTGTCAAAAAAGTGAGTTTGTCTCCCATGACCTTGGCTTTGTTTGTTTTTTCTTCACACATGGTTGGAGAAGCTCTGTTCTTGTGCCAAGTCAGAAATCAGACTTGCTTATTTTTTGAGCTTCCATTGTTTTAACACTGACGAATTCCCTCTCGGATCATAGTCAGGTTGATGTCATTTAAAAAAAGAGGTAATGTAGTAATAGTAATATAGAGTGATTAGTATAGTTGGTTGATGTGGGCCGTTTCACATCCCCTCATTTTTAATCTAGAACAAGTTCTTTCTGACTTCATGCCCTCACTTTCATCAATGTCACTTCCTGCCTCAATGACCACTTCCTGGACTTGTCGGTCATGTCTCAGCAAGTTCAAGTTGTTGCTGGGGAGTGTATAGAAGAGTGTGTGTTGTGGTTTCCCTGTGCTTTGAGTCTTGTCACCCACGCAGTGACGAGTGAAACTTGTCGGCTTCGAAATGAGTAGGCGGCTTCTAAAAGTGTGACTTCCTCCTTCTATTTTTATCGCTTGTGTTCTCTTCCCATGACATGTCATGCTTATTTATCTCTCTCTCTCTCTCTCTCTCTCTCCTTTGTTGCTCCCTTTAATTTTTCCTCCGCTAAGTAACTTGAGATTCTGATTGTTGCCATGACAGCTGGAAGTTTCTGTCAGAATGTGTCTCATTTTGCCTCTTTACTTTCACAGATGTCCCAGTTCCTTTTTTATGGTTGTTTTCTGAACCGTCTTTAATTTTTTGTTTTTCACAGAGAGAGCTTTTTTCTTGTCCCTCATGGTGGCAATACAACCAAAACCTTTATAATGTAACCCATAGATGAGGACAGTAGTTCCTGAAGCTGAACTGGTAAAGCATAGTTCTAGTAACACAGGGGTCATGTGTCCAATTCCCAGGGGACACGCATACTGATAAAATGTATCTTGAATGCACTGAAGTGTCTGCCGAAGGCATAAGTGTAATGTAAATGATAGGGGAGGATGCACAAGTACTGTATTACACAACACATAACACTGGAGAGCTTCACTCCTACTCACGCTTCAACTGAAAGCTTCAAGCTGCAGTGTTGCGCTGTGCCACCTGAGTTTGAATAGTCTAGATTTATGTGTGTTTTGAATTTGGCTTCGATCCCATGACTTTGGGGGGATTTTAGCTGTGGCTCAGTGAAGAGAATTGTGAGAGATACTGTGCTCTAGTGCAATGCAGACTATACACAGAATCAGGATTACTCTGTTCAGACATAATCAGATCACATATCCAAGCCGAAGAGCAGCCTTATTGATCGATCATAAAACAAAAAGGACTTC